>NC_041217.1:86891896-86899316 GCF_002837175.3 Physeter macrocephalus | reverse complement strand
AAATCAAAACTACAATGAGATATCATCTCACACCGGTCAGAATGGCCATCATCAAAAAATCTAGAAACAATAAATGCTGGAGAGGGTGTGGAGAAAAGGGAACACTCTTGCACTGTTGGTGGGAATGTAAATTGATACAGCCACTATGGAGAACAGTATAGAGGTTCCTTAAAAAACTAAAAATAGAATTACCATATGACCCAGCAATCCCACTACTGGGCATATACCCTGAGAAAACCATAATTCAAAAAGAGTCATGTACCACAATGTTCATCACAGGTACTATTAATAGTTCTGTGTTTGTGGCCTACGGTTAGAAGAGAAGAAAGTGTTAAAATTCAGTTAACAGTTAGTGATAATAGGATGCAATTATTTTTTCTACCCAAGTTCATGGATCCTCTGAATTCTGTTCATCAACTGCTTGGGGAGCTGTGACCCCAGGTTAAGAACTTCTGGCCTCGATGCTCCAGTTTCCATCGTTTGATTGCTTATTTCTTTTTTTGGCTGCACTGCGTGGCTTGCGGGATCCTAGTTCCCCAACCAGGGATTTAACCCGTGCCCCCTGCCGTGGAAGCGTGGAGCCCTAACCACTGGACCACCAGCGAAGTCCCTGATTGCTTATTTCTTTCTTCAGTGAGTCAGAGTCAGCTCTTATTTAATCATTAACTACTAATGAACCACTGATGAAGTGATCACATGTGTCACTCTCAGGCAGGAGCAGTACGGCCCCTGGACATGTACTCGCTTTCTAGTTTGCAGAGCCTCATGGTAGAGCTGGAAAGGGCCTCGGACCCTCTAGGAGCCAAACTTATCCCATATGAGTGACCTCAGGGACTGTGCCAGGTCAGGGCTACCTGCGCCTGCACCTCCGTCCCAGGGCTTTCGTACCCCATAGGCTTTTCCTATGCCCGAGCGAGTGAGTGGCCCTTGCTCACCACACACACACACACACACGGCTGTATAAACAGTCCTGCAAAATGGTGACACTGCCACCACAGCACTAATGCAGAGAAGCAGGGGCCCGGCCCAGACACGAAGCAGCCCTCTCCTACAAACGCCCACCCGCCTCACTCCCTCTGGCCATGGAGGAGGTGGGAGAGGTTTGCCCAGCACATCTTCTCCCCAGCTTTCCTCTCCCTCAAGGGAGGCAAGTACAGCGGCAACACTTGTCACCATTTCCCCGCTTTCACCGCTGTCTTCACCTCTGACCTCCTCCTCCGGTCTCCGGTTCCTGCCGGCTTAGTTCAGGGCCCTTCTCTCCTTCCCACTCTCCTTTTCTGCACCACACCTGTCAGCCAAAAAGTAACCCTCATCTGGCTAACACGTGTCAAGGGTACTGTTGAAATCCACCTGGCACAGGACAGGAGAGCTCTCAGTTCCAGAGGGAAATTAGACCCGACGGCCGTGAGCTCCTGGCCCTGACTTGTGGAAGGCCCTCCGTGAACGTCTGCTTACGTGACTTATTGGGCCCAAAACGCCAAAGCTCCTGGAGTCTCCTCTGAGATTTCCACCAAGTCACTGCCTATCCTTCACCTTCCTCTAATGAAACTGGCTTTTCCTCAAGCAGTATTCGAGAGAAATAAAGTGCTTTCAATCAATGTTATTGGTCCTGTTTGCAGCAGTATTTCTTGCTACCATTCTTCACGCCATTGTGTGGGATAATTAGTTTGGGGGGTTGTGGGGAGCGAGGGAGGGGGTGAGAATGGGAGGTGAGGGCGGAATGGGGGTGCTAGCCTGAGAATCGCTGTCATCTAAAGTTGTTTCTTGGGATGTGACCTGTGTGAGGCGGGCAGTCTGCGCGGGGCGTCCCGAGCGCACAGGGCTGCCTCTGTGCCCCCTCCCAGCGCCCGGCACCATGCCGCCTTCTCCCTCGGTAAGTTGCTGGCAGGTGGGTGTCTTGGTTCTCCTGTCGTGTGCCTGGCTCAGTGCCACGGTGTACGGATGGGCTGTAGACACTTGTCATTTTGATTCTCACTTTGCAGGAAAATTTCATATGAAGGCAGACAGGCGCATCTTTTTACGATAGAAATTGCCAATACCTGCAAATGCTGCTGTGTGCCAAGCGTTGTGCTGAGCACTTCACAAGCATCATCTCGCTTAATTCTCCAAAAGCAGCCAGAGAGATCCTTCAAAGTGTAAATCACATCCTGCCCCTCCTCTGCTCCAGACACCCAAAGGGCGTCCGTCACACTTGCTGTGAGGCCCCTACCATGTCCTACAAGGCTGGTATGGCATGACCCCTGGCTCCTGCTTCAACAGCATCCCCTCCTCTCCCTTCCCCTGTTCACCACGCTCCTTACTGCTCCAGGAACTGGCCAAGGAGGGCCTGCCACAGGGCCTTTGCACCGCTTCTTCCCCCAAGGCTCTGCCCAGCTCACTCCTTCACTTCATCAGTCTTCTCAAGTGTCTTCTTGGAGAGACCCTCACCCCATCTAAAGTACCACCTGTGTCATGCTCTGTCATCTTCCCTTCCTTCCTTTTTTTTTTAAACATCTTTATTGGAGTATAATTGCTTTACAATGTTGTGTTAGTTTCTGCTATATAACAAAGCCTGCCTTCTTTTTTAATAGCACTCCACAAACCTAGCCATGTTATTACAAATCTGTTTGATTATTTGTCTATTACCTGTCTCCCCCACATGAGGGCAGGGACCTTGTTTTGTTCACTGATCTATTTCCAGCACCAAGAACGGTGCCTTCAATACAGTAGTTGTGAAGAAATATGTAGTCAATGAATAAATAAATGGACGAATACTCACAAAACCCCATGATGTAAGTGCTACTCTTAACTCCATATTATAGATGAGAAAACTGAGGTTTAGAGAGATTCTCAGGGTCATAAAACTAATGACCCTGGGATAAGAAGTCAACGCCCCAGTCTGTCTCTGGGGTCTTATCTGAGCTTCTGTGCTGGGTCCTCTCTCTTTGCACTCATAAATGCCTGTCAGCGTGTCTATGTGGGAGCCCTATTCCCCTGAGACACTCTAAGAAAAAAGCGTTTGGTGGATGAATCTGTTTAGGAAATAACTACAAGTTGCATTTCTCTGCTTGGTTTTTCAAATGCTTGTTAGCATATGAAAGGCTCTGAAAAATCCTGCAGTAAGAAGGCTAGCTGAACTGTGTAATCAGTGTTTCCCAGAGCTTCAACTGTGGAGATCTTGTTTATGTATTTCTGTACATAACACCTATTAGCATATTGGGGGACGTACCTTGGGCGCCAACGGCTTTTATCACTGCGGAGAGAAGTGGGGATTGTCTGATAAAGGGTCCTGGGAGCTCTCTGGGTCGGCTGGCATGGGGAGATCTGGGCTAGGCGCTTCCCCACACAGCAGGAGGGGCCGTGCCCGGAGTCACCTTCCCCAGGACTGGCATCTGCAGCCACAGTGTTTGTTCGCCCCTGGATAAGGCCACTCTCATGCTCAACCCATAAAACAGGAAGGCGCGTGGCTCCTGGTACCTTTTAGCTGCAGCCCAGCCCAAGCACGCTTTTCCACAGGGACCTGTGGCCTGTCTCATCTTCTGCCCTCTGGTTCCTGAGCCTCTTAGAGGGCGATTCCTTGTGAGTTTCTCAGGAACATCAACCCCACAAGCCTGGCCTTGTTTTCCTCACTGTCTCATGTCTCCCCATTGGAATTTTAACCTTCTAGGGGACCAGGGACATTGCCTTCCCACTGTGTCCTCTCAGCCCCCAGCTCGTGCTGAGCGGAGAGTTAAGTGCCCAGATTATTCTTGTTGGCTTGCGTGTGAGGGAACTGATGATCCTGAGCTTCTGTCATACGGTTTGGTGCAGGGAAGGGTAAATGGCGATGCCGTAAATCCCTTGATTTATTGCCAAAGCCCTCCCCACCCCACCCCAAGCAGAACAGAAGGATGTCCCAGAGGCAGAGAGTACTGTGGGGTGCGATGCATGGAGCCGACTGGATCTCTGCATCCTGAGAGTCAGAGCAACTGTCACTGCCGCCGATGGTTCGTTTATTGGTTTTGATGGTGATTTGATGTCATTAGGGATTCAGGTCTCATCTCCATCTCTGAGATCATCTGAATAACAGTGTGATGAGGAAGAGAATAGAGGAGACAGGCATCCACGGGCAGCCTGGATCGGACGGTATAAATCTCTGGGGAGAGCCTGGCCTTCCCAGCTGGAGGGCTTGAGGCTGAGCGGAGCCGGCAGTGTTTGCCGTCACCCCAAACGACCATGAGAGGTACCACGCAAGTCTCAGTCATGCTCCTCCTGGTGACTGTGTCCGACTGTGCCGTGATCACAGGGGTAAGTCATCCAATATTCTCTACTCCCTGGGTTTTGGGAGGACGTCAGGGTCTGCATGGGTTGGGAGCCAGGAGCCGAACAGGAGGCAAACCAAGGGCGTGGGGAACCAGACACCAGACAGCACTTCCGAGAGGCATTTCACAGAATTTTCACGTTAGTTAGACCTCACTCTGCTAAAGGGGATCTGCTTTTGAGAAACTGTGTGTAAATCAAATTCTGCTCTCAATGCATGAGGAGAGCATTGCAAATTCTGAAGTTTGGAACTTTGGTCAAAAGAAGATTCCTATTGTGTAATAATGAACTCTTTTAGAAAGTGGATTAGCACCCCCTAATCTATCTTTTGTGTAAACTTTGGTTTTCATATATGGTCTAGACTACATGTCAAGTGTAATTTAGGTAGCAAGTTGACTTAAAGGCGGTGACCTTATTTAGCTTCTATTGGGTACGTTTAATCTCTGCTTTCTCTGCTCTTAAAGAAAGCCTGTCCTGAAACTCTTTCTTTCTCTTATGGTTTATGTGTTTTCACTCGGTGCCCAGGTCTGATAAGAATAAGGGCGACGCCAACATCTGGCTGAGTGACCCAGAAGCAAGTGTCGGATAACAAGTAGAAATCCGGTCCCACTGTGGGCACACCTGGGCAGGCACATCGTAGTATTTGAGACACCCCAACTGTGGTTCTCTCTCAGAAGTTTGGCTGCACCTGGACCTACCCTCACATGGGCACACGTTGTGTGACGGTGGTGGGACAATTCTTATCAAAACAGAAAGTAATGGCTTACCTGAGAGTTTTCCAGATAAAAGCCACTAGAAAAAAAAAAAAGAGGGACATTCACTTTTGTTTCAACTTCCTCTAACTTTTTACACAGAGAATGGGAATGTAGAGAAAGGCCACACCATTCCTGGAATTAGATTAATTTTAATGTTCACAGAAAGGAAAATTTCTTTCTTCTCCCTTTTAGAGGAAAAAGACTGAGTTTCAAAGAAGAACAAGTATCAAAGGCAAGCCAATGCTTTGGAGACCCAGAGCATAAATACAACTGTCAGGGCAGAATTATACCTAATGAATGTAAACCACCAAAGGCTGTCTTCCTATTGTGCAGCTTGAAGATCAGGAGGGTAAGAGCAGAGGATAGAAGCCGTGGTTACCCCGCTGAGAGGGACAGGAGCAGCGGGTTGACCCTGAGTCTGGCCCGGGATGGGGGAGTGGAGGGGCGTGGGAGGCAGGTCTGAGACACGAGGAAATATCTTCCTAGTAAAGGCTCCAGTTTGACCCTCTGGAAAGCACAGAAGGAGAGGAAGCTGGGGTAAGAGGACACACGACAGATCTGACCACAGGTAGTTAGAACTGTTCCCTCTGTGCTCCGGGCCTTGCTGCTGCCCTGAGTCTGACCCTCAGGAAGAGGCTGGGCTCTACCGTCCCCACACTCCCCTGCTCCCAGGACTGTGACCATCCCAAATTCAGGCCTGGGGGGCCCCTCTTCCCAGAGGGCGACAGCGATGCCCCACCTCTCTGGTGGAAGAGTCAGGTGGGGTCTACTCGGCCCTAACCCTGAGCTTTCAGGGACCGGCTGGTGTGTGAGAAGTGCCCTCACTAGGCTGGAGACCGGAGTGGCGAGGTGACTGCCACCTACACCTCCTCTGCGTGACGAGCAGCCCCGGCATCTCCCACTTTCTTCCTGGGGCCGAGCACATTGCGGCTCTTACAGTTCCTGCCTTGCCCTCCAGGCAGCCAGAAGGCCCTCCATGGCCTTGTGTTGGGGAATAAGAGCCAACCCAAACCCCGTTCCCAATTTCGGCTCAGAAAATCCGCAAAGCTTCTCTGGAAGTGGAAAGCCTGGGTGCTTCTCCCGTGTGGCCTCCTGTGAGTCTGGAGACGTTCAGTTCTGTCTTCCCCAATCCAGGCTTTTGTTTAAAGCGGGCTTGTGTGGCTTTACAGACGGCACCTTCCAGAAGGTCACTTAGCCCCTGCTCTGGAAGCCCAGCCCAGAGGGGTCCATCCCTCTCTGGGGGCCAGGCAGGCCAGCAGAGAAGCCCCCGGGAAAACATCTGTCAAGGGGTGCTGGACCCTCAGATGAGGCTGGGCTTCTAGTGAGGACTGAGGGGGACACCACGGGGAGGGGAGGCACCAACCCTGAGTGCTGCCGGGTGAGGGCTGGAGGGTCCCCATCCACAGAAACTCAGCACTGACACCCTGGGGTGCAGGCCATTGGGGCCCTCTCCCGTCTAAGGATTTGAATTAATTCGATCCCACCAGCATCCACTGAGCATCTCCTGGTGCTAGAAAAGCTCCATCTCCTAAGCTCTAGACCCGTCAGAAGAGGACAGCCTCCCTACCGAGTGACCTCGAAGGAGCTTGGGGGCTGCTCAGATCCAGGTCTGCTGCCCAGCTGAGCCCTGAGCATCCTGCCGAGAGAGGTGCGGGGGCAGCATTGCCCTAGGTGTCCCGGGAGGCCTCGGCCTGGGTGCTGTTCCCAGCACCTCTCTCAGGGCTTTTGGCTGTGCGCTCCCTTCTGGTTTCTCTGGGATGGGCCTAATGGGCACTAACGACCCCTTTGTCTTCCACCCTGCAGGCCTGCGAGCGGGACGCCCAGTGCGGGGCGGGCACCTGCTGCGCAGTCAGCCTGTGGCTGCGTGGGCTGCGGGTGTGCACCCCGCTGGGGTGGGAAGGAGAGGAGTGCTACCCCGGCAGCCACAAGGTACTGCTCACACTTGCTCAGGGCACAAGGCGACGAGCCAGAGCCGGCACTGGACCGCAGTGTTCTGACTCCAGTCTAGGGATATCTCACTGCCTTCTTGCTTTGGGGGTGGCCTGGGGTGCAGTGGGGTCCCAGTCACACAGCCTGTTAGACCTGGGGGCTGGGACCCCCAGCTCCTCATTTGCTGAAGGGTCCTGGGCCTCAGTCACCTCGTGCATACAGCGAGGGGAGCAGACTGACACGTCTGATGTTTGTTGCTGATCTGATGAATTCCAGCTCTGAGAGGCTGCTGAATGCCCTTTGCTGCACAGCATCCCTCCCTCAAGAACACGACGCGAGGGCTTCCCTGGTGGCGCGGTGGTTGCGCGTCCGCCTGCCGATGCAGGGGAACCGGGTTCGCGCCCCGGTCTGGGAGGATCCCACGTGCCGCGGAGCGGCTGGGCCCGTGAGCCATGGCC
>NC_041217.1:86888378-86891613 GCF_002837175.3 Physeter macrocephalus | reverse complement strand
ACACGACGCGGGAAGACTGTAAAATGGGCTCCCAGCCAGGGCCTGGGGGTGGGGGAGGGGAAGGGTGAAGCTGGCCAGGCCCGCAGTGCACACACTTTAAGGAGGTTCACCCTTTGGTGCCCCAGGTGCCCAGCGCCTGCCTTGCTCCCTCAGGAGGTCCCAGCCCAGAGGGTGCAGAAAGGCCACAAGGCCTTTGCTTCTGAACGTCAGTTGGATGCAGCGGCAACTGTGGGCTTGCACCCCCTTCCCTGGGCTTCCTGTGCTCCAGATGCCCTTCAAGCCCCCCTGGGGAGCACACCTGCACCCAGGAGCATCCTCCGGCTGTGGTCCTCCCTGGCAGGGCCTGCCTGGGAGTGAGGAGGTTGGGAGAGACAGACGGGACAGAGCACAGTCCTCGTGACCTTGGGGTGTGCCAGGGGGTTCAGCCGCAGATCTATATTCCCAAAGCAGGCAGCAGAGGTAATACAGGCTAATGCGGAGTGCTTACTATGTGCTACCCTTCGTATTAAGTGCTCTTTGCAAGTTTAAACCTCTTTAGGTTTATAGTGTAAACCCCTTTACAACCATATGTGGTAGCCTCTATTATTAATCCATTTTACAGACAATAAATTGAGGCACAGAGAAGCTAAATAACTTGCCAGTTGCCACACAGCTGGGAAGTGGCAGACCTAGGATTGGAGCCCAGGCTGCCTGACTACCTATGCTCTGAACATCTCCTATTCACCCCCTTTGAGGAAACCTCAGTGGTTTCGCCCTCCTCTGGGTGTGAATCACCCGGCAGGGACCGTGTCCTGTGTAGCTACATCCCTGGCACCCAACACGGGGTGGAGAGTATAATGGGTGAGCTATAAGTGATATTCAATTATGGATGTAGGTGTGAGTTTGTGAGTGATCGCGTGTGCTGGGTCAGCGTGGGGCCCCGGGTGGGCAGCGTGAGGGCTTGTGGGGTTTTAGAGTTGTGGCTGATCACAGCGTGTCACAGCCAGATTGCCTGCATTCAAATCCTGGCTCCTCCACAAGTTGGCTGTGTGATTTTGGCATGTTGCTTAGCCACTCTGTGCCTCAGTTTCCTCCTCTGTAAAACTGTTTTTGTTGTGCTGGGGTGGGGGCAGTGAGACATTGGCCAGGGCTGGGCTGGCCACAGGCTCCTGCCCCGGGGGCCCATCTCCCTTTGGTGAAGGTGCCACCCTCTTCCCTTCTCTCCCCAGGTCCCTTTCTTCAGAAAACGCCAGCACCACACCTGCCCCTGCCTGCCCAGCCTGCTGTGCTCCAGAGGCCTGGGTGGCAGGTACCGCTGCTCCACCGACTTGAAGAACATCAACTTTTAGGAGCTTGTCTGGTCTCCGGACACCCATTGGGCCTCTTCCTGAGCACAGGCTGGGGTGGTCTCTCTTGGACTTTTATTTCTGCCCTGTGACCCAACCCTGCAACCCACTGCTGTCCCATCCCCACTCCCTGCACCGCCTATCTACCCCCCTCCTCCCTAGCGCACACAGGTGCACCCACAAGACACACGCCACAGGGTGACCTGCAGGGTCCAGGCTGGTGGCTGTGGTCCTGGGAGTAGCCTGTGTGCGCTGCTCAGGCTGCCTGAGGGGCTGCAAGTAGCAGGAACATATTCCTTCCTCATGTCTCTGTCTGCCCGCCCTGCCTCTCCCCGTCCTGCATGTGCTCTTCTGCCTGAGTCGGTGGGCTCGAGGAAGGCGTGGGGAGCCAGGAGGTCAGTTGGCCTCCAGACGGCTTCTATGGGGCCAGCCTGTGGCCTGCCTCCCGGGACAGAACTGCAGGCCTCCAAGGCCCCTCATATCGCAAGTTACCAGTTACCCAGCGAAGCCCCCAGTCCCACCGCCTCCCCATGAAACACAGACGGTGGTGGTTCAGTCTAAACCAGCTGTTGACATTTTAGGTGGCAATGAGGGAGTTACCTTCGACAGCTCCTTCCAAGGGTCAAGAGCAGGTCTGTGACCTTGAGGAGGCCTCTGGCATCTGGCCAGCTTGGGGAGGGGTCAGGAGTGGGGGTGGGGCAGGCAGATCACTGATTTCGGACACAGGAGGCAACTACCAACCAGGACCACAGCCAGGCTGCATGTGCCCCGCATCTAGATAAGTCATCTTCTCTAGAGAGTGAGGTCTGCCTGAAGTTCAAAGCAGTTTGTCTGGGCGTTATATCACTGGCTTCCGTCTCGTCTGAAACACAAGCCTCACTCAGCACCTCACATCTGGACCCTGCCCGAGGCTTGCCCAGGTCAGCATGCTGATGCCGGAAGCTGTGCACACTGACCACTAGTTGCAGAATAAAAGCATGAAAAAGGGGCGAGTGGCCATTGTGTTCCTGCTGCACTGCTGTGGGGACGTGGGGAGGGGACAGGACTGGGCTGTGTCCAGGTAGGGAGGGATGCGACTGGAGTTCCTCTACCCAACTGGAGCAATTTTTTGGAGAAAGTGGATTCAGGGTCTCTTTTAATGAAGGGCTCAAGGCAGCTCAGTGGGCTCTGGGCGGAGAAGGTGTGGTTCAGATGGATTGGATGCAGGAGGGGGCCGTGAACTGGCATCTGGGTGGGAAGACCATTAATGAGCTCAGGATGGTGGCAGCTCCCTTTTCTGCAATTTAGTCCCTTTTGTTTAGTGCCAAATACTTGAAGCCACTCAGTTCACTGTGTGAGGGTGAGAAAGTCCATATCAAGGATGGGTTGATGAGGCCCTGAGCCTGTGTCTGAACCAGGGGCTGGGAATATCCCCTAAGTGCCAGGCTACTATCCCCATGGCCCCTTCTCACCTCAATCCCTAGTCTAGGAAAATGCAAAACATAAGATGAAAACATGAATAAAATATCTAGGAATAAACCTACCTAAGGAGACAAAAGACCTATATGCAGAAAATTATAAGACACTGATGAAAGAAATTAAACATGATACAAAGAGATGGAGAGATATATACCATGTTCTTGGATTGGAAGAATCAACATTGTGGAAATGACTCCACTACCCAAAGCAATCTACAGATTCAATGCAATCCCTATCAAACTACCACTGGCATTTTTCACAGACAGACCTAGAACAAAAAATTTCACAAGTTGTATGGAAACACAAAAGACCCCGAATAGCCAAAGCAATCTTGAGAAAGAAAAACCGAGCTGGAGGAATCAGGCTCCCTGACTTCAGACTATACTACAAATCTACAGTAATCAAGACAGTATGGTACTGGCACAAAAACAGAAATATAGATTAATGGAACA
>NC_041217.1:86887141-86887929 GCF_002837175.3 Physeter macrocephalus | reverse complement strand
ATTTGCAAATGAAGCAACTGACAAAGGATTAATCTCCAAAACTTATAAGCAACTCATGCAGCTCAATAACAAAAAAACAAACAACCGAATCCAAAAATGGGCAGAAGACCTAAATAGACATTTCTGCAAAGAAGATATACAGCGTGCCAACAAACATATGAAAGAATGCTCAACATCATTAATCATTAGAGAAATGCAAATCAAAACTACAATGAGATATCATCTCACACCGGTCAGAATGGCCATCATCAAAAAATCTAGAAACAATAAATGCTGGAGAGGGTGTGGAGAAAAGGGAACCCTCTTGCACCGTTGGTGGGAATTAAATTGATACAGCCACTATGGAAAACAGTATGGAGTTTCCTCAAAAAACTAAGAATAGAACTGCTGTATGACCCAGCAATCCCACTACTGGGCATATACCCTGAGAAGACCATAATTCAAAAAGACACATGTACCAAAATGTTCATTGCAGCTCTATTTACAGTAGCCAGGACATGGAAGCAACCTAAGTGTCCATCGACAGATGAATGGGTAAAGAAGATGTGGCACATATATACAATGGAATATTACTCGGCCATAAAAAGAAACGAAATTGAGTTATTTGTAGTGAGGTGGATGGACCTAGAGTCTGTCATACAGAGTGAAGTAAGTCAGAAAGAGAAAAACAAATACTGTATGCTAACACATATATATGGAATCTAAGAAGAAAAAAAAAAGGTCATGAAGAACCTAGGGATAAGATGGGAATAAAAACACAGACCTACTAGAGAATGGACTTGAGGATA
>NC_041217.1:86882105-86886613 GCF_002837175.3 Physeter macrocephalus | reverse complement strand
GCCGCATAGCACAGGAAGATCAGCTCGGTGCTTTGTGACCACCTAGAGGGGTGGGATAGGGAGGGTGGGAGACGCAAGAGGGAAGAGATATGGGAACGTGTGTATGTGTATAGCTGATTCACTTTGTTATACAGCAGAAACTAACACACCACTGTAAAACAATTATACTGCAATAAAGATGTTAAAAATAAAAAGATGAAAACACGTTGTATCCTGTGTTTCTCAGAAGCCTTTGAGAAAACTGGTTTCTGAGGTCCAGGGTCTCCTGGCTTCCCTTACTTGCCCTTGTCCCTGTCACAGCTCTGCCCAGGGTGTACTCAGGACAGGCTTTACTGCGGGACCCACCCAGGCCGGGCCTGTGCCCCACACAGGGCATGTTCTTCAGTTTGGCTCTGTTGACAGATAATGGCTCCTGCTCTGCGGACTTGTCCCCTACTTCCAGCCCGTGAGTCTCCTTGCCCCTGACTTTCAGGCTCAGGTACTGGCTACAGAGTTCCTTTCCACGTCCAGGAATCCAGTTTGCCCATCCTGTCCTTTGGATCTCCAGGAACCGCTGGCTGCTGCCAGGTCATGCTATGTGTGAGGCCTTTCCCAGTCCTGCCACCCTCTGCAAGCAGAGCCAGCCTGGGTGGGGCATCGCTGCAGGCTTCAGTGCAGGGAGTGGAGAGGCGGGGTGGCTGCAGGCACGAGGGGCCCCCCCTCTCCATCCCCACAGGGAGCTGACTGATCTGCAGACCCATGGATGGGCTGAAACTTCCCTTTACACTAACTGGAACGATTCTCACTTTCTATCTCAGAATTTCAAGGAATGCATAATTGGTCTCTGTTCCAGTTCCCTGCTTTTTTTCCTGAAGACTGGAGAGAACACAGGGGAGGCTGGGGAGGCTAAGAAAAGTATATTTGTGAGAATTCTTTATATTCAGGGATATATTCTTCATAAACATAGTTAGAAAAAGAATCAAATTATAAGAATAATATATCCATAATAAGAATACATTCTAGACGAATTAAGAGTTAGAATTAGGTGAAGTAAATGGGCAGCCCTTCAAGATGTGGGTCCCGGGCTTCTCTGGTGGCGCAGTGGTTGAGAGCCCGCCTGCCGATGCAGGGGACACGGGTTCGTGCCCCGGTCCGGGAAGATCCCACATGCCGCGGAGAGGCTGGGCCCGTAAGCCATGGCCGCTGAGCCTGCGCGTCCGGAGCCTGTGCTCCGCAACGGGAGAGACCACAACAGTGAGAGGCCCGCGTACCGAAAAAAAAAAAAAAAAAGTGGGTCCCTTTAGTGACAGCCCGACCTCCCCTTATTTGCTGCAACCCTTCCTTCCTAACTGGTGGAGTCTGGTGCCATCTATTGGCTAAAGTGGGGATGGCACAGAAGAGCTGAGGTGGGAAAGATGGAAGCATCAGAACGATGAAACCTCTCAAAGCAGATGGGGACCACTCCCCAGACATTCCAAGTGTTAGATTCAATCAGAGGTTTAGAGGGACAATGTCCCCACCTCTGTAAAGAGGGCTTCCACCCTAAGGAGCGCAGGATAAATGCTTAATTGCCCCTCTGGGTCTGGTCCCACCTTACAAACTTCTTTCCTGGAAGCCTCTGTCAGCTTCCTGTAAGACATCTCCTCTCATGGCTTCTCCAGGATTAGGAAAGTGGAGGTGGATGGGGGTCAGAGGAAGATGACTGGATGCCCCCCTGGCCTGTCTGTGTGCACCAGGGCACGGCACAGGAAGAGCGGCCTCTCTCCCCAAATCTTCGTTTTCTCTGCTGGTCATGATGGTTAGTGCTTCCACTGCGCCCTAGTATCAAGTCTGAAGCTCAAGAGCAGTCTAGACTTTTCTGTCTCCTACTGTCCCTTCTTCCTGAGCTCCTTGTCAACTGGCCACCAAATTCTGTTTCTATTACCTCTTAAACATCTCTCAACCCTGCCCCTTCTCCCTCCAGCTGTGGCTGTGTCTGAGCCCTCATCCTGCCTGGTGTGGTCTGGGGCAACTGCTTCCACCTATCCTCTCTGCCTCCAGTTTCCCCTTAAAATCCACCCCCGCGTGTCCACCAGTCATCCTTCTAGGCAGCGCATTTGCCCGGTTCTTTCCCCATGAAAAATTCCCCCAATGACTTCTCAGCAACAAAGGAGAAAGCCCAGTCTTGTCAGGGAGCGAAAAGCCCCTGGTGGTCCAGCCCTGCCACCCTCTCCCTGTCTCTCCCACCCTCCCCACCAGGCTTCCCGGCCTCAGGACCGTCTCAGTTTGTGGAGGATGCCACGTGTGTCTGCCCAGGCTGTTCCCTCTGTGGGGAATGCTCTGCTTTCCTCTGATGTCTGGTGACTTCCACGTATCCTTCAGGTCAACGCAAATGCATCCCCCATCTCCACTGCATCCATCAACACGAAGGACACACTGCAGACAGCGAGTTGGCACTTGCTCTTAGAAAGCATCCATGTCTAGGTCAGCCTCCACCGCGGGAGAAGGAAGGGCAGTGTCTGAGTCCTGTTTGTGTCCTCAGGGTTGAATGGTGGAGGCCCAGGCTGGAGCAGCTGCACAGCCAGAGGACAGAGGCTCCGGACAGCTGATCCTGGGTAGGAGTAAAGGTGAAATATGACCCACTCCTTGCTCCAACCCTGGTCGAGGGCCATCCCTAGCCTCAGAAGCTCAAAGCCATAGAGTCACTGCAGGGAACAACTTTTAGGTGGGCAAAGGCTCGGCTTCCCCCTCGGCCCCCTGAGGTCCCTCTCGACCTCTACAAGCTGCCACTGAAGACTTCCACTCAAAGTTTATAAAGAAAGGGCCCTATGGGAGCCTGCAGCCAGCCATGAGCCTGAGAGAACAGTGTGTGGACCTCAGGAGGACCACTGGGCCCAGGCCACAGGAGGTCCTCCATCCAGAAGATTCTTTATTGTCTCAGCCCTCTACTGGGAAGGCTCCACTGCCCATGGATCATAGGGACTTTCGTTTCATTTAAATATTAGTGCAACTTGGAGGAAAAACATAGGTGTGGTTCTTAAAAGGGATCAGAGCCCCCCGAGGGCCTCACCTCATCCTGGGCAGGAAAAAGCTCCCGACCTAGTGAGGACAGAGGGGCCTCTATTTGGGGGCTGAAGATTAGTGAGGAGGATTAACAGGGCCTAAGCAGAGAGAAACGCTGATGAGTACGAAGTCGTGGGCACAGTTCTGACAAGAGACAAGGCATAGAGGAGCCTGTGAGATTCTGTCACGAAACTAAGCCCTGAGGACCAAGTAAACAAATCTGTCAAATGGCAGCTTGACATTTTCTTGTCATTTTGCATTTTGCTCTGTTGGCGAATCTCACAGAGTTAGCAGCAAAGTTACCTTGCTACTGGGGTGACACAGTGGTTAACAGCACAAGACTGTGTGACTTTGAACCCTGGTTAGGCTGCTAATTAGATAGGGACTGTGGGCAATACTAAGCTTCTCTGCCTCAGTTTCCCTGTCTGTAAAATGCCAATACTAATAATGGTGTAACTGAGCAGCACCCTATGGGGCCTTCCCGGGACAAATCTCCCCATGTCCTCCGCCTGCTTCTTGTTTGTAGAAAAACTTCAGCCTCCTAGGCCTTCCCTGAGTTCCAGAGAATAAATGTAATCAGAGAAGTGAGAAAATGCAGAAAGGAAAACAGTCAAGCAAGACAAAATCATAATAGTTTAGCCATTAAACAAAGTCGAGGACTGGAGATAATATCCTGAGCCATGTTCTCTGAGCTGTTCTGCAGATACTGAAGCCCCCAGCAGGTGGGAGAAGTTAACTATGTGCTGCCCACAAGCACATAGACCCCAGACTGGTTGGAACCGGAAGGCTGATGATGCTGACCCCCGATTACCTCACCACCAACCAATCAGAAGCACGTCCATGAGCTGATCACACACACCCCACAACCGTCTCCCTCACTCTGTCTTTAAAAACCTTTCCCTGAAAGCCATTAGGGAGTTTGCATCGATTGAGTCTTAACTGCCCGGACTCCCTGCAATAAACCCTGCACTTTCCTTCACCACAACCTGGTGTCGGTAGACTGGCTTTACTGAGCACAGACAAGGGGACCCAAGTTTGGTTAGGTAACAATAGTACCTACCTCTTAGGGTTGCTGTGAGGATTAAATGTTAGTGCACGCAAAGTGCTTAGGATAGCCCTGGCCCTTCGAAGCACTGTGGGAATGTTTTATACATTTTTTTGTTTATTTATGAAGACTTCTCAGACAGTCAGTACTGGGATCTCTCTGCCTGACACACTAAGCCAGTGTTACCTGGGGCATCTCCTCAGTGAGGTAAACTCATAAAACTGCCAGGAAGAAACAAAAACCTGCTCCTGGATGCGTTTCACTTCCCCAGAATTCGAACACAGTAGGAAGAAATCCCGGTTTGTCTGGATCGCGCTCCATTATTATTACGTCGTTTAAAAGCACAGGTTTGAGGGCTTCCCTGGTGGCGCAGTGGTTGAGAGTCCGCCTGCCGATGCAGGGGACACGGGTTCGTGCCCCGGTCCGGGAAGATCCCACATGC
>NC_041217.1:86878706-86882006 GCF_002837175.3 Physeter macrocephalus | reverse complement strand
CTGTGCTCCGCAACGGGAGAGGCCACAACAGTGAGAGGCCCGCGTACCACAAAAAAAAAAAAAAAGCACAGGTTTGGGAATTCCCTGGTGGTCCAGTGGGTAAGACCCTGTGCTCCCAGTGCAAGGGGCCCAGGTTCGATCCTGGTTGGGGAACTAGATCCCGCACGCACGTCGCAACTCAGAGTTTGCATGACGCAACTCACAGAGTTTGCATGCTGCAACTAAAAAAGATTCCGCACGCTACAACGAAGATCCCGCGTGATGCAGCTAAGACCTGGTGCAGCCAAAATAAATAAATAAATATAAAAAATTTTTAAAAAATAAAAGCACAGGCTTATGTGGGAAAAGCTCAATAACACTCCATCTGGGAACATAGATACACAAATCTTATCTAAGAGCTTCTTAATACCCTGCTTATACACATGAGTCACTGTTTCCAAGTACAATGGAATGTTTGCTCAATATGGGCTATGATCTTAATACTGCGTTATTCAATTTTTTTTTTCTAGAAAAAGCATAAGGAGAGTAGGCTCTGAATTTTATTCTGGCTCTTCTCAGATTGTGTTCAAATTAAACCTGCCAAAGCATGTGTGTTCCCTGAGATAGGCATCTCGGTGGCTGGTGGCCTCAGTTAACTAGGAAATGTCATTCACCCCGTAGACCTGCAGTTTCCAAACCTCAGTGGACATAGAAGCCCAAAGGATGATGTTAAATGCTGGTGTCTGTGTTACCTCCAGAGACCCAGATTCACTGGAGCCTTTAACAAGCCCCCTCCAGCTGTGACTGATGAAGGTGGTCCCTGCACCTCCACCCCCCTGAGAAACGTTGCCCTACCCTGTCTGTCACCCCAACCTTTGGAGGAAATAAATTAAACATATAATGAAAATTCTACTTTTCCCCCCAAGGGACTGAGAGACTACTTCCATTAGGAAAAGCTCCAGTCAATCTAGAGTGTGGCCTTTATATTAAAACAAGGATGGGCAAGACAGGAGAGAAGGCAGGGAGAAGTGGGTAGAGGCTGGGCCTGGGTCTGTGTCCATCCAGAATTAGATTTCAAAGTGGGTGCGACCGTCCCTGGGAAAACCTTAATCACCCAAGTGGCAAAGGGGGAAGAGGAACACAAAGAGAGGGGGCCCCCCTAGAGGCTATAATTTTCGATCACTTGAAGGCGGACTGCTGGGGCCCCACCTGGATGCTAGGAAGACCTGCAGGTGAGGCCGCAGCACTGGCTGCCCCGAGGCGCCAGCTAGGAGGCAAACACGTGTCCTACATATGCTCCCAGGCCCCCATCTGGGGCCCAGCTGCAAGAGACCCGCATCTGAGCCGCCAAACGGATGCTTGGTGTCAGCTGGGCGTGTTGGGGAATCAGGGCAGCAGCAAATAAGGTCCAGGCCCCTCGGCTTGGGGTTGTCCCGCCCCAGGAGCCTGCTGGGGACAGGGATCTCTGTAAGGAGCCCCGGGGGCAGAGGTAGCCTGCAGCTCACTCCCAGGTGAGGGGAGGGGAATCACACATCTGAGAGCGCAGGTCAGGATGCCTTATCTGGCCTCACTAGCCTCCAGGGAGGGACACTGAGAAGGTGCCCGGGGGAGGCCTCATGGGGAGGGACAGAGTGAGGGGGTAGGGGACGGGGAGACTACGCTCTTGGGAGGATTTGGCCCCAGCAGGGCACTGAGCCCCAGCTGGGCTCCCTGAAGAGCCTCCGGTGGACAAGATGGCCCCAGGGCCCTAACTGGCAACGGGCAGCTGTGAGGTCACTTAGTGGTGGTCTGTCAGTAGTCTGCTCTCGGGGTATTTGGTCCTTCCTTTCCTTAGGGCCTGTGGGCACCTCTGATCATGCGAAAGGCCTCCTGTGGCCACCACGCCCCTGGACAGCCTGCACCCTCCTAGGAGACCTGGACCAGGGGAGACCCATGGAGATTGCAGTCTGTGGGCCAGGAAGGCCTTCGCTGGTTGCCCCAGGGATGCTCTGAGCTCCTGGGGAGCTGGGGACAATCATATGCTGCCCCCAGCATCTCCCGCCCTCCTTCCCAGACGCTGCTTTCCCCACCTCCTCCCTGCTTTCTCCCCTCCACGGGGTGCTATGTCCCTCCCCACCACCCCCGCCTTCTGTCTGGTTGTCCAGTCCCTCCTGGTGGCATTGGGACCAAAGGTTCAGATTCTCAACTCAGCTCCCTGAGGGGTCAGGTTTTCTCAGAGTCTGTTTGCACCTCTGCTACTTGGGGACAGTGACTTCTGCCGCCTCACCGGGTTGTCATGAGGTGGACCCCACAGCAATGCTGCCCGACCCTCCTTGGTGGTGGACATCACTTGAGGGTGCTTGTTAGGTACCCAGAGTCCTGTGCTCCGTCCCAGAGCTGCTGGATCCAAATTCCTGGCAAGGGGGGGCCTGGGAAGCTGGGGTTTTAGCAGCTTGACAAACAATGGAAAGGGATTAAGCAAGGAGACCCCAGCAACTCCCTCTTCTTGGTCTGATCCTGACTCTACCCACCACTTGCTACCTGGAGGACCTCAGGGAAGCAGCTAATTTTTAACCTCAGTTTCCTCCTCTGTGAAATGGCTTTCCCCACTGGGACTTCCCTCGCAGGGTTTTTGTGGGCCCAGCATGAGATGATGCAAACCTTGGGCACAGTGAGCTCGTGCACTGACAGTGCTCTGTAGGCCGACAGAGGGATTTTCCTTCTGTTTATATAAAGCGGGTTTTGTGCCCCTTCAATAAAGGATGGTGTCTGCACCAATCAGTCACCAAGAGCAAGTATAGAAACTGGACTGTGAACTTAGTCAAGATGGGATGAGACAGCCTATGTCCCCTCCCTCCTCTGACCCATCATGAAATGCGCCAGGTGGGAGGGAGGCTGACCTGCCACAGGGAGGAAGCAGGTCAGAGCTACCCTAGGACCCTCCCTCCCAGTCCACCATTGCTGTCTTTCTTCTTTCTTTTCTTTTTTCTTTTTAACGTTTTAAACACCACCTCAAATAGACCCACCCAGGACTTTAGTGCCCAATGTAGTCCCTTCATTCCATAAACCATCACATGGAGTCAGTCTATTCAGTTCAAGGTGAAAATTTTAACTCGGGCTATTTATAATTCCCACGATGGAACGGGTGTCAGTTTCAAAGCAGTCACGCCAGGTGTCGACTTGGAAGCTGAAAGGGAGACAAGCATTATTATAAATTAATGTTGCCAGTGATTGATACTTGATTTTTTTTTTTTTTTTTTTTTTTTTGCGGTACGCGGGCCTCTCACCGTTGTGGCCTCTCACGTTGCGGAGCACAGGCTCCGGACGTGCAGGCTCAGCGGC
>NC_041217.1:86875797-86877446 GCF_002837175.3 Physeter macrocephalus | reverse complement strand
TGTGTGTGGGTTTATCTCTGGGCTTTCTATCCTGTTCCATTGATCTATATTTCTGTTTTTGTGCCAGTTTGGAAGTGGTTTAGACACACCTGAACCCACCACACACATGTCCGGGTCTCCACCACACCTGCCTCAGGGTGGCCACTGGGTGGCTGGGATTTGCATCTGACCTGCAAATAATTTGTTTGGTCCACACAGTGTTGACTGCATCATGCTTAAAATTTTTGGAAGCGAATTAAACTAATTGTGTATTTCTATTTTTTGATATTTACTTTACAAATTAGAATTGGAAACACAATCTCTAGTACCCTATAGGCTCATATTATGTTACATGCTTAACCCATAATTTAGTTAAAGCAAAGATTCTTGGTAGAATCTCTGGCAGATGATTTTCCTTACACCGTCTGTCATACTCTCTTGCATTACCTGCCTGGCCCCTGTGGGCTTCTGAGCTCGCTCCTTTTGCCCAGGGTCACTAATCCTCAGGTTTCTCATCCATTAAATGAAGCCCAAGTAGGGTGGAGTAGAAAGATCACAGGTTTTGGAGTCAAACGGGTCCTGGATTGAAATCCTGGCACCACCATATTCTGATCTGGGAACTGGGTAAGTGACTTAACTTCGTTAAGCTTCATTTTTCTCATTTGTAATATATGGGTAATGATATCCACTCTGTATATGCCTTTGGTGGTGATTAGAAGAGAGGAGAATAATAATAAGGGCGTACATTTATTGAATGCCTACTGTCAACCAGGCACCTGACATAGGTTCATTTATCATCAGAAAAACCCCACAAGGTAGATGTTTACAGGTGAGGATGATGAGGTTTGGAGGAGTGGGGATCACATGACCAAGGGTAAGTCTGGGGCAACTGACAGAAAGTGAGCACTCAAGGACTGAGGGCTGTGTCAGTCTCCTCCAGTTCTGGAAGCCCCATGACTCAGACTCTGGGTCCTTCCCTTTTTACAATGGTGCAGGTCCCTGGGGAACCACTCCAGGGAGGGGATAGTTTTCCAGATGTTCAAAGAGAGGATGTAACATGTGGAGTTATCCATCTTTTACACTGTGAGTTTTAAAGAGTAGTATATTACATTTTATATTTGGTTCACGAGAGTGTCATTTCTTTTTTTATACAGCAGGTTCTTATTAGTCATTAATTTTATACACATCAGTGTATACATGTCAATCCCAATCGCCCAATTCATCACACCACCATCCCTACCCCCCCGCGGCTTTCCCCCCTTGGTGTCCATATGTTTGTTCTCTACATGTGTGTCTCAACTTCTGGCCTGCAAACCGGTTCATCTGTACCATTTTTCTAGGTTCCACATACATGCGTTAATATACGATATTTGTTTTTCTCTTTCTGACTTACTTCACTCTGTATGACAGTCTCTAGATCCATCCACATCTCAACAAATTACTCAATTTTGTTCCTTTTTATGTCTGAGTAATATTCCATCGTATATATGTACCACAACTTCTTTATCCATTCGTCTGTTGATGGGCATTTAGGTTGCTTCCATGACCTGGCTATTGTAAATAGTGCTGCAATGAACATTGTGGTGCATGTGTCTTTTTGAATTATGGTTTTCTCTGGGTATATGCCCAGTAGTGGGATTGCTGGGTGGTATAGTAGTTCTATTTTTAGT
>NC_041217.1:86875231-86875781 GCF_002837175.3 Physeter macrocephalus | reverse complement strand
GTACCATTTTTCTAGGTTCCACATACATGCGTTAATATACGATATTTGTTTTTCTCTTTCTGACTTACTTCACTCTGTATGACAGTCTCTAGATCCATCCACATCTCAACAAATTACTCAATTTTGTTCCTTTTTATGTCTGAGTAATATTCCATCGTATATATGTACCACAACTTCTTTATCCATTCGTCTGTTGATGGGCATTTAGGTTGCTTCCATGACCTGGCTATTGTAAATAGTGCTGCAATGAACATTGTGGTGCATGTGTCTTTTTGAATTATGGTTTTCTCTGGGTATATGCCCAGTAGTGGGATTGCTGGGTGGTATAGTAGTTCTATTTTTAGTTTTTTCCTTTTTTTTTTTTTGCGGTACGTGGGCCTCTCACTGTTGTGGCCTCTCCCGTTGTGGACCACAGGCTTCAGACACGCAGGCTCAGCGGCCATGGCTCAGGGGCTTAGCCACTCCTCCGCATGTGGGATCTTCCCAAACCGGGGCACGAACCTGTGTACCCTGCATCGGCAGGCGGACTCTCAACCACTGCACCACCAGG
>NC_041217.1:86873082-86873658 GCF_002837175.3 Physeter macrocephalus | reverse complement strand
GGTATATCTCTCCATCTGTTGGTATCATCTTTAATTTCTTTCATCAGTGTCTTATAGTTTTCTGCATATGGGTCTTTTGTCTCCCTAGGTAGGTTTATTCCTAGGTATTTTATTATTTTTGTTGCAATGGTAAATGGGAGTGTTTCCTTAATTACTCTCTCAGATTTTTCATCATTAGTGTACAGGAATGCATTAGTGTACAGGAATGTACAGGAATGCATTAGTGTGCATTGATTTTGTATCCTGCAACTTTACCAACCAAATTCATTGATTAGCTCTAGTAGTTTTCTGGTGGCATCTTTAGGATTCTCTATGTATAGTATCATGTCATCTGCAAACAGTGACAGTTTTACTTCTTTTTTTCCAATTTGTATTCCTTTTATTGCTTTTTCTTCTCTGATTGCCATGGCTAAGACTTCCAAACGCTGGCATGGATTTGCTTGTAGTAATCTCTTAGGATGCTTTGTATTTCCGCGGGGTCTGTTGTAACTTCTCCTTTTTCATTTTTAATTTTATTGATTTGAGTCCTCTCCCTCTTTTTCTTGATGAGTCTGGCTAATGGTTTATCAATTTTGT
>NC_041217.1:86870881-86871165 GCF_002837175.3 Physeter macrocephalus | reverse complement strand
CTTGTCTGTAAAGCTTTTGATTTCTCCATCAAATCTGAATGAGATCCTTGCCGGGTAATCTTGGTTGTATGTTTTTCCCTTTCATCATTTTAATTATATCATGCCACTCCCTCCTGGCTTGTAGAGCTTCTGCTGAGAAATCAGCTGTTAACCTTATGGCAGTTCCCTTGTATGTTATTTGTCATTTTTCCCTTGCTGCTTTCAATAATTTTTCTTTGTCTTTAATTTTTGCCAATTTGATTACTATGTGTCTCAGTGTGTTTCTCCTTGGGTTTATTCTGTAT
>NC_041217.1:86847061-86869878 GCF_002837175.3 Physeter macrocephalus | reverse complement strand
CAAGGAGTACTTCCCAGAACTTCTGCTGCCAGTGTCCTTGTCCCCATGGTGAGCCACAGCCACCCCCCCGCCTCTGCAGGAGACCCTCCAACACTAGCAGGTAGGTCTGGTTCAGTCTCCCCTCGGGTCACTGCTCCTTCCCCTGGGTCCCGATGTGCACACTACTTCGTGTGTGCCCTCCAAGAGTGGAGTCTCTGTTTCCCCCAGTCCTGTCGAAGTCCTGCAATCAAATCCTGCTAGCCTTCAAAGTCTGATTCTCTAGGAATTCCTTCGCCCATTGCCGACACCCAGGTTGGGAAGCCTGACCTGGGGCTCAGAACCTTCACTCCAGTGTGTGGACTTCTGTGGTATAAGTGTTCTCCAGTCTGTGAGTCACCCACCCAGCAGTTATGGGATTTGATTTTACTCTGATTGTGCCCCTCCTACCGTCTGATTGTGGCTTCTCCTTTGTCTTTGGATGTGGGGTATCTTTTTTGGTGAGTTCCAGTGTCTTCCTGTCGATGATTGTTCAACAGTTAGTTGTGATTCTGGTGTCCTCACAAGAGGGAGTGAGAGCACATCCTTCTACTCCGCCATCTTGGTTCCTCTCCTCGTGTGTTTCTTTTTATTTACAAGTGAACTTTAATTTTTTAAATTGTGGTAAAATACACATAACATAAATTTAGCATTTTAACCATTTTTAAGTGTACAGTTCAGTGGCATTAAGTACATTCACATTGTTGTGCAGCCATCAACTATCCATCTCCAGAACTCTTTTCACCTTGCAAAACTGAAAAATTTATACCCATTAAACAATAACTCCCCATTTCCTTCCTCCTCCCACATCCTGGCAACCACCATTCTGCTTACTGTCTTTATGAATCTGACTACTCTAAGTGCCCCATATAAGTGGAATTACACAGTATCTGTCCTTTTGAAACTGGCTTATTTCACTTGGCATAATGTCTTCAAGTTTCATCCACATTGTAGCATGTGTCAGAATTTCCTTCCTTTTTTTTTTTTTGCCTTTTAATAATTTTATTTTTTCTAATTTTGTGTTAATTTCCCATAGCACGTTGGCAATGTTGAACACAAAAATACAAATACAAGGATGTACTCATTTTAACATAATGTGCATGAGCATGTGTCACACCATTGACAGGGGGCGGGGAGCAGTTTTGACAAGAACAAACCTAAGCGATGGACAAGAGAAGCCAGATAACTGGTTCTGACTCCCAACCCCGAACATTTCAGGGATATCACTCAAGGGACACCTGAATCAGGCAAAAAACAAAAAACAAAATCCAATAATGGTGTGGATTGTTTCTTATACTAATCAGTGTTTTGTGCTGCAAAACTGAAAATAAAACCATTTTATTGTATACACAGCCTGTTGATATCTCACTTGTACTTTCAGGACTATCTACTCAACAAGTCGCAGCTTTTAAAAATAAAATTGAAACTATTTAATAATCAGGTGGGTTTTAAAAGAGAATACACTCTCAACTTGAAAACAAATTCTCTTTCAACGTCTTAAAATGTCCCCATTTAATTAATGAGGACTGAAATGTCTATGTATCTTCTTGAAATCTCAGACTAAATTAGCATACACCAAAAAGCCCAAAGTTGAATAAATGGCCATCAAATTGTAAGGAATTTCCTTTCTTTCTAAGCCTGAATAATCTTCCACTGTATGTATCTACCACATTGTGTTTACCCATTCATCCATCTAACCTTAGGTTGCTTCCACCTTTTGGTTATTGTGAATGATGCTGCTGCTGCTACAAACATGGGTGTACAAATATCTTTTTGAGATTTTACTTTCAATTCTTTTGGTTATGTAATTGCTGTATCATATGATAATTCTGTTTAATTTTTTGAGGAACTGCTACACTGATCTCCATTGTGGCTGCACCATTTTACATTCCCACCAACAATATAGAAGTGTTCCAATTTCTCTGTATTTTTGCCAACCTTTGTTATTTTCTGGGGTTTGTTTTATTTATTTATTTATTTTTATAGCAGCCATCCTAATGGCTGTGAGCTAATATCTCACTGTCGTTTGATTTTCATTTCCTTAATGATTAGTGATGTTGAGCATCTTTTCATATGTTTCCTGGCCATTTGTACATCTTCTTTGAAAAAATGTCTATTCAAGTCCTTTGCCCATCTTGTAATCGGGTTACTTGTTTTTTTTGCATGTGTTGTTTAGTTGCAGGAAGTCTTTATGTATTCTGGACGTTAACCCCTTATCGGATATTTGGTTTGTTTGCAAATATTTTCTCTCATTCTGTGGGTTAGATTTTCACTCTGTGGATAGTGTCCTTTGATACACAAACGTTTTTTGTTTTGTTGTAGTTTAATTTATGTTTTGTTGCCTGTGCTTTTGGCATCATATCCAAGAAATTATCGCCAAATCCAATGTCATGAAGCTTTTGAAGTTGAAATTTTGGATCCAATTCTTCTCCCCAACTATTTAGTGATTCTTTAAAACTGTATTTATAAAGCAAACATTCATGATCTCAAGATGCGTGACACAGATTCTGTTTCGTCGTCCTGCAGTGGCTCGTGTTCTCCCTGTCCACCTTTTTTGTCCCCTTTTAGCCCTGCTTTGTCCGGTCATGATGTGGGCGTCTTGTGAAGCTGGAAGCACAGTTGGGAGGGACCTGATTTCTACCAGAGACTCTTCCCATCCTTTTCTTCCTCTCTTCCACCCCACTTTTCTTCCTCTTTTCAACTCCCTACTTAAAAAACAGCCCCAAATGGGATTTAGGAAGCTGCCAGCCCCGCTTCCCAAAGCCTTAGCTGAATGGCTTTCCCCTGGAGCAGGGCCCTGGGTGCTGAAGAGCTGGTTCTTTTGCTGTTTGGTTTCCATCCTCTTCCTTCTGAATATGCTGGATGTCAAATTTATAAATAAGGAATTTATTTGGAGAGGTCTTTACATTACCTCAATCTTTAAAAACTTTTTATTTACAAATAATTTCAAATTTACAGAAATATAAAGAATTACTGAGACCTTCACCCAGATATCCCAAATGTGGATATCTGACCACATCTGCTTTATTCTCTCTCTCTGTATATATATATATATATATATATATTTTTTTTTTTTTCTGATCTCTTAGAAAGTAAGTTGCAGACACAATGCTCCTTTACTTGAGTATATCTCTCCAAATCAAGGACATTTCCTTATAAATATTAAAATCAAAATCAGTACAAATATCAAAGCCAGGAAATTGACATCGATACAATACTATTAGTTCTTGACCAAGTCCTCTTCCCCAACTATTTAGTGATTCCTTAACACTGTATTTATAAAGCAAAACATGATCTCAAGATGCATGAGCCAGTGATCCAGAGACTCGGTTTGCTGGTGGCCCCGAGTTCTGCATCGGAGCTGGGGATTGCCTTGACCTTGACCCTTCCCTCTCTCCCATCCTCCCCTTTCTTCCTCCCATCGGAAAGCACAGCTGCCCTTGTGCTCAGCATGGGCACATGCTGAATCAGGCATGGGCTTCCCTGTTGCTGTTTCGCATAACTCACAATGTGCTCTCCTGTGTGTGCAGGGCAGGGTCCCCAACCCCTCCCTTCTCCCAAGAGGACCTGGCAATTCCGTGAGGCATTGGGCAGACATTCCCAGGGCTCAGGTCACTTGATGCAGAACAAACAGAGTTGTGGGTTTGGAGGCTGGGTGCTGGTCTCCCCCCAGATTTCTGCTGACCATGGCTGGGGGACAGGCCAGTATATCACTCACAGGGATCACTTTGGGGGCAGGAGGGGAGAAGGCTAGGAACGTACAGATGTGCAGGGCAGTCTTCTGATGTGTTTTCCAGGTTTCTGCCCTTCTGAGGTCTCTCCCAGCTGAGATGCATTAAAGACCCTAGGACCCCACCCATCTTCTTCAGCCCCAGGCTTGTTGAGTGTGGATGTGATGTGGTCATCTTCACTGAACTGCAGGATTTTGGTGCTGGGAGAGTCACGTGGTCAAACTGAAAGGCTGCACCGTCAAGAATCAAATCGACCCAAGTTTCAATCCCAGCTCCGTTTATTATTAGCTGAGTGATATTGAAAATTAGTCAAGCTTTCTAAGTTCCTGTTTGCTCATCTGTAACATGGAGACCTTTTAAAAGAGTAAATGCATGGTGTCTGACACTAACTAAGCACATGATGTATGGTATAGGCTTTTAGTGTGGCTGAATAATATTTTGAGGTACTGATTTATGACTTTAAAAAAAATCCTCTTATTTTTCTCCTTTCTCTTTTCTTCAGGAAAGGAAAAGCCAGCTCTACCTTTCTTTGCCTCAGGGAAGATGTGGGCAGGGCAGAAAGCAGAAGGGACCTGCAGGGTTTCCAGGTCAGGATGTGTTTCTCCTGAAGCCCTGGGTGAATTTGGGGGTCCTCAGAGGGTGTAGAAGGCAGAGGCAGGGGAGTCAGGCAGATTCTGAGTGGCGGGGACCTGGACCCTGCTTCCTGTCAGTGGCGCAGGTAGGTGGCAAAATCAGAGTGGAGTGGCCACGTGGCCTGTCTTGGGGAGTATGACCATGGCAGCTTCCAGAAGGCTGGGGGCTCAGGTGAGACACGGAGGCAACAGGGGCTCAGGCAGGGACGAGGAAAGACCACAAGGCACTGCTGCCCGCCCACGCCCCCGTAAAGTTGGTGGGCTGGAGAGTCACGTGTGCCAAAGCACATCTGTGGGGCTCTGTGCAAAAGTGACTAAGGTTAATTTGCCCCTCAGTCTGGAGGGCTTGGGGCACAGTGCAGAAATTCAACTGATTCACAGAGCACAAAAAGAACTGCTGCTGTGGACACATCTGAGATTCAGACCAGCTCCATGAGCTTGTAAATCCCACATTTCACAGATGAGGAACCGAGGCCGGGGAATGATTGAAATGTTCAAGGTCACACAACCGCAGTCGCTATGCCTCCTACTTGTAGAAGGCCTAACAAACAGCAACCCTGGACTCTCTTATCTTTGACCCTCACATGACCCTCTCAGTGTCATTGTCTCTACCCTACAGAAGAGGAAACTGAGGCACACAGAAGTAAAGGGATTCGCTCAAGGTCACAACACCATGTGTCAGACCCAGAGTTCAAGCCCAGGGTAATTACACATGGAGAGCCAGGATTCAAGCCCAGGATCATCATGTACTTTACAGAAACCACGCTCCCCTGCCAAGTAGCCCTTGCAGAGGAGGTGTCTGGCCCTTTGGATCACAGCAGGGTCACATACCAGGGCCAATCTTTCCCCCACCTGACTGTGGCTCCCTGGGGGCGGAGATGCCACCGGCTCCACGTCTCTGTCCAGTGTGAGCCCATAGGAGAGTCTCAGGATGAGTTAAGTTGGTGTTGTTGCCTCTCACGTCTGAGTGGAGGTCACAAGGTTGGGTACCCAGGAAAGGACGTCCCTGGGCCCTGATTTTGTTTGAGCCACTTTTGTGGGTCAGTTCCAAGACTCAAGGAATCTAGACCAAGGGGAGTCGTTCCCACCTGGCTCTGGGTACCCAGTGATGAAATCTTATCGTGGCTTTTCTAAAAGCTTTTTGCAGTTTTTGGCCTGCTTCCCGGGGATAAACAGTCCTAACATCCTGTGCAGTCTGGGGCAGCCTTCCTGATAACGTGCATGTGAATGCTGTTAGAATGATCCCAATCTTGTGAATAAATACTGAGAAACCAGTGCTTTGGTTCTTGCCTTTGAGGGTCACATTGCTGAGGGAGAGGGGGCTGAGCCTGACTTCCAAGACTCATTGTCCAGTAGTGTTTGCTGCTGGGTCAGGCTGGGCCACTGGTGACATGGAGCGGGGTGGTACAGCAACTCTTGCCTGGTGTGCTGACCCCTGCGGGTCCCAGCCCCAGATGCTACCAATGGTCCCTTTGCTCATAAGTATGGCTGTCCCATGGAATGTCCAGAAGTTGAGAGGAGTGAGCTAGAAGCACTGCTGCCCCAGACTCGACATTGTAAACTCATGAACTTCTCACAGGCTGTCGGGCCCTGGGGTATAGTGTAGAGCATCAGACCAAGAGTCTTGTGGCAGTTCAAACTCTTCTTCGTTACAGGCAAGCCCTTTAACCTCTCTGAGCCTCCATCTCCTCATCTGCAGGACACAATAAAGATGCGGCCTGCTATTTATGCCTCAAGAGTGGTGGCAAGACAATTCATTCATTCATTTGCTTAACCAAGCGTTTATTGAGCATCTACTATGTGGCATGCTGGGTGCTGATGTGTGGGAGGAAACACCAGTCGGATGCAGGGCCACTGGGACAGGACACGCAGGCCCTGCCTGGCCTGGCAGGCCAGCGTTCTCAGGGAAGGAAATGGGAAACAAGCTGTACCATTAGGTGGCGTATTTTTCTCTCTGCTTCCCTGGTTTTGGAAAGGGAGGGTGCCTTGATGATGTCGTGAGGGTGCTTTTGGAAAGCTGGATGTGCCCATGGCTGCTTCCTGGGGCCTGAGAAGCAGCAGCATCCTGGACTACTGGGAAAGGATGTGCGGGTGGGCATTGCCATGGCCAGGGTGGGGTCTGCCTGTCCTCCTCAGGCCTGTCATAAAACACTCATATTCCCTGTCGACTGCCCTCCTGAGGCCCTTGCAAGTCAAATACAGGAGCTTCTGGATCTGCCCCTCCCAGACCACCCTCTGCCCATGTCCGGGGCCCACCACAGGCCCACCACATGCTCACCTCTTCAGCTGCCCAACCTGCCCTCTCTGTTCCAGGTCCGTGCTTCCCTCTTCCACACCACCAGGCCTCCCTCACTTTGCAGACATCTGTCCTACAGGGTATGGATGTCTGGCACTCTGGTCTCCCTCACACCTGTGGTCCCAAAGCCCCTGCCTTATTCTGACTTGAGCCTGAACTTCCAGTTCATAGCCTCCCCTCACTCCTGGGATATGACTTCCACTTCTGTGGCTAAGTCTTTGTTTTCCTTTTTGCCCTAATTCTCTCCCAGGCTACAGGCCTGAGAGCATATCTGGCCAATCTGGCCTGGACCCTGGGACCCTCTGCTCATCACAAGCCCCTGCATGTGTGCCTCCAAGAAGCTCTTCTGGGTCCTCTGTGTGTGGCTTAGATGCGCTTAACCTGTTCCCCAAACCTGACCATCATGTCACAGCTTCCTCCCTCCCCTCCATGTGTGGCACATGCTTGCCCTCCCCGTTTACCCTCCTCAGGCCTTCCAGCTGTTCATGGGATCTAGTGTCTACCCCCTCCCCTTCCCAACGCCCTTCCAACATGGAACAAAGGGCCACTCCCTGGGGGAGCAGGAATCTTGGATCTGTGTCTCTCTTCGATGGAGATGACAGACTGAACAGGCACTCTCAGCCTCAGATGCCACTTGGGGAGTACACTGAGAGGACCCTGGAAACCTGAGCTGGGAGGACTGGGCAGGGAGACTCCAGGATAGGGCCGGCTGGCGCTCCCGTGAAGTCAGGCCCAGGGACGGGAGGCAGCTAGGGCAGGAAGGGGCTCGCTGGGAACAGGCCTCTTTACAGACCATAAGGTGGGACATGAGATAGGGCTCTGGCAGTGGCTCCACCTGCGTTAGCCCAGGAAGTCCTGTTGGAAAGGGGAAATCAGATCAGGAAGGTGTGAGTGACATTTCCTGGCCTGAAGATCAGGCATGTGTACCCTTCAGCTCTGAAGTTCCCAGAGTGGCCCTTATCAGAGCAGGTGTTGTGTAGTCTGGGTGCTCTCTTAATGTGTTTGTGGAGTGGCCTGAATTTAGGGGCTATCTCTGCAGCCTGGGCTCCCAGCCAGAGGAAACCCCGCATTCTCTATAAAGGCTGTGGGAGAGGGCACTGGCTAGAGTGGTGGCCGGACCCAGGTCCGGGATGAGGTGTCTCGTGGTGCTACTTTCAGTCCTCGCTCTCTCCCAGAGCACTGAGATCACCAGGTGAGTGTCAGGCCCCAGGGGAGGGGGTGGGCGTCGCATGCACCGGCTCTGTGTGGGTCTCTCCATGGTCTTCCAGCCATTGTTCCCCCTGGGAATCCTCAAGGAAATGCTGCAGTTTCCCAAGACAGTCGTTCCCGGTCAGTCTTGCCTTTGTGTTTTGGGCCTTCCCCTCTAAAGCGTTCCGTTACTCTCTTCAGGGCGTGGTGAACGAGAACAGGGGGTCAGATGGGCTGCCTGGGAGATTAAGGGCATATGGCTTCTGGAGTTCAACTGCCTGCGATTTGATCCCCAGCTCCATCAGTAACGTAACTCTCTAACACCACTTAACATAAATTTGTAAAATTAGGATGACAGAAGTATCCATCTTATGGGGTTGTCATGAGGGGTATATGAGTTGTTAGTATTTGTAAAATGCTCTGAACAGTGCCTGGCACATTGTAAGAGCCATGTGTGCATCTGTTAAACAAAATAAAGTCCTCTTTATTTTGTCCAGATCCTTTGTGGGTGAAGTTCCCAGGTTCTCCTCCCAAAATAATAACTGATATTTACGGAGCTGCTTGCTACTCGGTGCCAGACACTTAACTAGGTCTTTACCTATACTATCACTAAGCTCAGGGATTAGGTAGATATATTATTTGCATTTTACAGATGAGGAAACTGTTGTTCAGGGAGGGTCCGTGAGCTGCCCAAGGCCACATGGTTAAAAATGGAGGAGCTAGGACTTGGTCCCAGGTGGTCCCAGTCTTGGTCCCAGACTCTTGCCAATGACGTCACACTACCTCGGGTTGCCAGGTTCGAGCCCTGTCAAGGTCCGAGCCCAGGGAAACCTGAATCCATCCCTGGGAAGTAGGATCCCTAAAAAGAGGTCCAGTGTCTTTGACCAGTGGTAGCTGCTTGTGGTGGTCCTGAAAGTGGAGTTCTTCCAAGTGTCAGGCATCTGGTGGCCTCAGCACAGGCCTGGAGGCAGGAGTGGGTAGAAGTTTCGTGGTGGTTGGAGCCTGTGTTCAGGGCTGCAATAGTGGGACGGTGGACTGCCTTTGATGCTCGCTTGCCCTGAGGGAGGCTCTCTGGGTCTTGTGTTGTGATGGGACAGCTCAGCAGAGTTGCAGTTACCAGTGTGGGAGTTGCCAGGCACTCGGCCAGTGGATCTTGTAGCCAGTGAGAACCGGAGCTGGAAAAAGCAGAAAGCACTGGGGGCTTGGACATGGGAAAGGGCAGCTGTGAGCTTGCTCCCAGGAGCTCAGTCCAGCCTCTTTCCTTTTGGGCTGAAGTTCTTTTCTATCGTCAGAGACAAAGGCTGAGAAATGTCTTGAGAACCCTTCATTTATAGATCAGGTCCCCGCTGAAGTCACACCTGAGGGCTGGGGGTGGGAGGTGCCAGATTAGAGACCATAACTCACATATGAGGTTGTTCCATGTGGGATCCATTTGAGACATGAACAACATGAGAAAACCCGTTTTCTTTATGGGTCTTAAACCTGCTGCCATTTTATTACTCTCAGAGCACTTTCACACCTGTAGTCTCCAGTTGTCCTTAAAATAGGCCCGTGGAGGAGGACCATGTGACTCTTAGAGTTGGGAGGGACATTGGGAACCATCACGCTCCAGTCCTTCAATCTGCAGGAGAGGAAACTAAGAGCCGGAGAGGTTAAGCCACTCAGTTGGTCCACAGCAGGGCCCCGAGACGGCTGGAAAGGAAGAGATCATCCATTTTGCAGAGAAGAAGCTGAAGCTCTGAGGGCTTTGGGGAGACCAGGTCTTGAACCAGCTTCTGCTGCTTTCCTTCTTGATTCTCTTCCTTCTGATCTGCCTCCATCACCCAACATCTAAATTCTCACCAAGTTCCCTGGGGACCACACTCTGTGCTGAAACCCTTTGAAGAATTTCCACCCATGTTAGGCTGCCCAGAGAGCAGAGAACAGGGGTTGGCAAAGGGTAGGAGCATTGTCATAGCATTTTCCAGAGTGTGGGGGACACCGTTTTTCTCTCCAGACAGTATGCTCCTGGAGGGTAAGACTGTACCCTTTTCCCCATTGTGTCCCCTGTGTCCCATGCGGTGCCCGGCACATAGTAGGTCCACAGTAAGAATTGGAGACTGAATGAGAATACGCTTAGTGTCTTTCAAACCTTGGAGTTGCAAAACTCATTAGCGGGTTATAAAATACATCAATTGAGTCTCCACCAGCATTAAAAAAGAGAAAGGAGTAGGAAATATCAGAGTGCATTGCATTTAGTAAGGGCTGGCGTGGATTTGTGAACTGACGTAGAATACAATTTTTACTTCGGGTTATGGTACAAGATTGGGGGAGTGGCTTATGGAGCCCAGAGCCTCTGGGCACTTCTCCGAGGCTGGGCAGCCCTGTGGAGTTGCCCACCTCATCACTAATTCTTCCCCTCTCCTCAGGATCCCTCTGCACAAAGGCAAACCCCTGAGAAAGGCACTAAAGGAGCATGGGCTCCTGGAGGACTTCCTGCAGAAACACCAGTCTGCCGTCAGCAGCAAGTACTCCAGCTTCGGGGAGGTGGCCAGTGAGCCCCTGACCAGCTACCTGCATGTGAGTGGCTCTGCCTGCCTTCCCGTAGTGATTCCCACACAGTGTGTTGGCTGCCCCCTGCCTCTTTCCTTCTTTCAGGAGTCATGGCGCCCCGGGGGACGTGGGGCCATCTCCCACCCCTCAGTATCTCCCAGGGGCCAGCAGGCCCTGTAAAACCCATCCCTGCACCTCAGACGACCTTCCTGAGGACAGCATCCCTCGGGGGTACATGGTCTGCTCCCAGATCCAACCTCATGCCTGCATTTCTGGGCCCAGGGAACTCATATCTTGGGCTGGGCTTGGCAGGGAGGAGGCAGCTGGTGCCCACTCTCAGCTGCCTGGGACATGGCAGGAGTGTCCCCTATGCCCTCTTCCTTTTTGGAGACTGTCTCTCTCATCTGTCACTCTTGGCAGTAAACAACCTGCTGTTTTTCTCTTCTGTGCCCTTGTTTCCTTATCTAGGTCACCCTCATCTCCGCCCCGGCCCCACTACTGACCCGTGGGGAAAGCAGGAAAGGAGGGGTGGCCAGGATAGCTTGGGTCTGGGGTCTGTACCTAGCTGGTGCCCCATCACTATGTCCCTGCCCCTGGCAGGGTGGCCCAGGCTCCCTACCAGACAGGGCTTACCTTTTGGTCCAGTGTGTGCTTTGGGGGCTGATTCCAGCAGTGGATGTAGGGCTTGCGGGAGGGGCAAGCCAAACATGGCTGGGGTCGGAGCTCAGCGTGGGGACCAGGGATGAAGAACTCCCCCAGGGATCCTCCTTCCATTTCTTCCCCTTCAGCCTCCTAGTCTGCGGGCAGAAAGCACAGGGCCTACAGAACTGAACAGGCTCCGTGCCGAGCATCAACCCTCACCCAGTGCTGTCTGTCCTCAGAGTCAGTACTTCGGGAAGATCTACATTGGGACCCCGCCCCAGCAGTTCACTGTGGTGTTTGACACCGGCTCCTCCGACCTCTGGGTGCCCTCTGTCTACTGCAAGAGCGACGCCTGCCGTGAGTGACCTCCCCCCTGCCCTGCCCACCCCTCTTCTCTGCCAGCCACGATCAGGGTGGCTGGGGGAAAACGTAGGGGGAAGGAGAGCTTGCTTGGACATGTCCAGCCTCGCTCAGCCCTTCCAAATGGCCACAGACTGGGAAGGTGTGCAAATCACAGGCTGATGTATAAAGCACCAGCGAGAAATGAGGGAACTTTGTTTTTTTCCTTTTTTTTTTTTTTTTGGCTCTATTAGGAGCCAAGGCACACTCCTTACCTTCCCGGGTCCTCAGTTTTTCTTTCTATAAAATGGGGCTACAACATGCCAGTGGGTCCTGGGAGAATGAAGTGGGAGGTACTGAGTAAACTTTGTTGTTGTTGTTGTTGTTTTGGCTGAGTTTTTTTGTTGCTGTGCATGGGCTTTCTCTAGTTGTGGTGTGCAGGCTTCTCATGCCAGTGGCTTCTCTTGTTGTGGAGCATGGGCTCTAGTTGCGCGGCCTTCAGTAGTTGTGGCGCACGGGCCTAGCTACTCCGAGGCGTGGGGGATCTTCCCGGACCAGGGTGCGAACCCGTGTCCCCTGAACTGGCAGGCGGACTCCTAACCACGGTGCCACCAGGGAAGCCCCTGAGTAAACATTTAATATATGTAAATAATTTATTTCTCTCACAATCCTGGGAGGTTGGTGCTCTTTTTATCCTCATTTACCAGGTGAGGAAACCAATGTTTAGCGAAGCAAAAAGAGTTGTGGGAAATTACAAACCTGGTAGAAGCCGGTCTTGGGAAACCACAGGGATGGTTTTCTTCTTCCTTTATTTTGTTTGGAAGCTACGAAGGTAGCACTGGGGGTCAGAGAGTTGGGTTGAGCAGCAAGGAATAATTTTCTTGCTTATTTTCAGTAGAGAGAATCGTTAGTATTTAGACGATATTTTTCCAAGGCCTGGTGAGGATTCAGCTCTCACTGGCACTGTTGAGTGGTGAGAAGATGCTACAGGCCCCACTAACCCTGAGTCTGTGTTCCAGAAAATCACCACCGCTTCGACCCAAGCATGTCGTCCACCTTCCAGAACGTGGGCAAGCCCCTGTCCTTCCAGTACGGCACGGGCAGCATGCAGGGCTTCCTGGGCTACGACACCGTCACTGTGAGTGGGGTTGGGGCCAGCCAGCCCTCGCCTCCCCCCGCCACCAGCCACTCTCCCACCCAGACACCCGGGCTCTGGGCTGTGCCACAGCTGGTGCCAAGAGGCCCTTTGGGTCCTGTCCCTGTTGGTGGCCCTGTAGGGAGGACTCAGAGGGATTTTAGCCAGCTGCAGCTGTGGGGTGTCCCTCCTTCCCTTCCCCGTTTCCTTCCCATGTCAGTCCCCAGATCCCCACCTGACAGGCTTCTCTGGGTCCGGTTTCCATCCTCCTAACCCTTTTCTCACTTGACCTTGCCATAGTGAGTCCTGAATCCTGAGTCTGTGCCAGTTCTGAGCTCTTCAGCGTCACATGTGTGATCTCATTTTAAATTTAGCTCTTTCAACAGCCCTTTGAGGAAGGTATTCTCATCCCCATTGTTCAGATGAAGGACCCGAGGCTCAGATGAGCTGATAACTCACCTGAAGTCGCACAGCTGGGCGATGATGGGAGCTGAGCGTCAGACCCACGTCTCCGACTCTCTGGGCTTGACCTCACTCTTAATTAGTCATAGAGCAGCATCTTCTTTCGTGTCAGAGAGCATCTGTGCCCTCTGGACAAGGGCTCCCCTTGCTCTTGTTCCTTTTTGGCTTCTGAAGTACTTAATACAGTGGCCAGCACATCGTAAGTGCCCAATACATGTTAACATCTTTCTTTTCGTCCTCATCCACCATCTAAGATTAAAAATCAAGCAGCATCCCTTGGTGCTCTTCACCTTGATCTTCCTTTAGTTCTTCCCGGAGTCTGGCTGTAGTCTTGATTACTTCAAGCCCCAAAGGACACAGCCCTTCTCTGCTGACAGCCCTCTCCTCAGCTTCTTCCCTTGGCTGGGCAGCTGCCCTCCCAGCTCAGGCCTCCCCGAGAGTCAGCCCCAGAGCCACTGGCTGAGGTGGCCCAGCAGACAGACCTCTGGAAGGCTGATTCCCCTGCCGCGGTTTTGCTATTTTCTGCTGTTTGGGGTTCTGGGGGGAAAACCTGCATCTTCACGGAGGAGCTGGCCCTTGCTGTGGGCCTGAGCCGCGGTGCATCTTGCTGTCTTTGCTCGCCCACCTTGGGCAGGGGGTGGGAGAGAGAGGCTCAGCGGTCAGGACCTCCCTCCCCGCTGCCACTCACAGAAGTCTCACCTGAAGTGAGGATGAGTGGGGCACCCAAGGGAGAGAAAGATCCGTGTGGGTGGGACAGGGTGAGCTAAGGGGCCAGAGGAGGGAGAAGAGGGGTGAGAATCAGGACCAGAGCAGGAGGGGACTCTAGGCCACAGCTTTCACCCTGAATGCCTTCAGGAGCCTCTGGAGCAAGGGGTGACATGAGGACGTCCACTCTCAATTTCGCTTTGGCTGCCTGTGTGGAGGATGGGTTATAAGAGTAGAAGCAGGAGGCCTGGTGGGCCGCTGTGGGAGCTCAGAATAGGCTAGTGGACGCGTCAGCCTTCCAGGGAAGTGGGCAGGTTGACAGGACACTTTGGAGTTAGCGCTTCTTCACAGAGTGACGCTAAATGTTCCCTGATCATACATTTAGTAGGTGCTCGATAAATGTTCAGCATTCATATTCTGCAGTCTAAGCACTGCCTTGAGATGCAGGTGTTATTATTCCCTGGAACAGATGAGGAGATTGAGGCTCAGAGAGGTACTCGTCCAAGGTCACACAGCACACGACAGAGCAAGGTTGCACAGCGAGATCTTTCTAGATGCCAACTGCGTGCGTGTTCTTTCTGTCCGTCATGCTGCTCCCACGCCTCTTCCCTGGGAGATGCCCTGGTGCAGCAGCTGATGGGAGGGCTTCAGGCTGGCAGAGGGCCTTGGAGCGTCCCTTGTCTTATGCCCTTCTTTGGGCTCACCCCCAACTTCTGCGCCATGAGCACTGCTGTCCGTACCCCCAGCCATGCTGTCTCTTCCCCTGCCACCCAGTCCCCTGCCTCATCAGACCAGTTCCCTCAAAACCACAGCACAGAGCTGGCAAAGGAGGCTTTTCTCTCTTAAGCACACATTAACTACCCTGCCTGAAAGAGGGAGGGCGGGCTGGCAGAGCCTGACCCTCAACCTCTCTGGGTCCTCTGCCTGCAGGGCCCCTTGGTGGAGGTCACTCTGCCTTTCTTGAAGGTCTCCAACATTGTGGACCCCCAGCAGACTGTGGGCCTGAGCACCCAGGAACCTGGTGACATCTTCACCTACTCCGAGTTCGATGGGATCCTGGGGCTGGCCTACCCCTCCCTCGCCTCTGAGTACTCGGTCCCCGTGTTTGACAACATGATGAACAGGCACCTGGTGGCCCAAGACCTGTTCTCGGTTTACATGGACAGGTAGGAGCTGCACCCAGCGTGGGCTGGACTTCCACGTCCTGGCAGGGACTGTCGGCTGAGGAGTGTCCACCCCTTGGGGACACTGCAACACAAGGGTAGTCACCAGCATCCAAGCAAACCTCTCCCTGCTTCCAGGAACATCCAACCTCCTGTCTAAGGGTCCTCAGCATGGTCATTGATGCAGCCAGAGTCCACTGGGCCGGAATTTGACTTTCATTTCTGGCATTTAAAAAAGGAAGCCTGAATCCATCTCTGCATGGGGGCTTTTAACCTCTTTTCTTCCAAAGCGGCAGGCCTCAGTAATCATTTATTGATGTCACTGAGACTCACAGATGTTTAGAGCGGGCTCTAAAGGAGTCCAGCCTTCTCCTTTCAATATGCAGGGAACTGAGGCCCGGGCGGGATGGTCACCCTCAAACTGGTGGACGAGCCATGTCTGGGGCCCAGGGCTCCTGGCTCCCAGTCCAGTGTTCCCCACTCTACCCGCCTGATGGGGCAGCTCTGCTAGACAGTGGGGTGGGTGGCAGGACTGGCAGAAGTGAACCACACCCAGGAGAAGGAGCTGGGTAACCCCGGCAGGGGGTAAATAGGTGCATTCATTCATTCATTTACTCAGTAGATATTTATGGGCCCTTACTATGTGCAGGGGCTGTGCCAGGAGACGGGGATACATCAGCAAACAAGAAAAACTGGGAGTCAACTATTTAGCAGGGGGAATGGACAGCACACACATCATAATTACGTATACAATTATGATGACAGTTGTGATAAGAGCACTCCCTGCAGGGGAGATCTGCATGTACTGAAGGCTTAATAGTAACAGGCAGCCCAGTCTGACGAGGTATGTGTGTGGGGAGTGGCCAGGGGAAGCTTCGCTGAGGCCTGAGTGGGTGATATACAGGTGAGACAAAGGGATGGCACATTTTAGGCAGTGGGGTGGCATGTGTCAGAGCCCGGAGGTGGGACAGAGCTTGATGAGGCCAAGGAACAAGAGCTGCAGCGTGAGAAGCAGGTAACCCACAGTGTGCCAGTGTTTCCTGGCCATGAGACAGAGTCCCAGAAGGAACAGAGAGGGTTTGGGCTGGGGTGGCAGTTTTCATCCAGAGCACGTGGGACCTCGTTGAAGACCCCTTCCCCTACTCGAGGCCAAAGGGCTGGGGGCCGAAAGCCTTGAGTGGTGGGGGGCAGGGACACAGTGGTCTGAGCAGAGCCTGGCAGGCACGTGACCTCCTACTTCCTGACCTCCCCTCCCACAGTAATGACCATGCTCTGGGCTCTAGTGCTGCCTCAGCCTGGGTGGGTGCTGCAGAATTCAGAGAGAAAGGATGATGCAGCTGATATCAAAGAAAAGCCTGGGGCTTCCCTGGTGGCGCAGTGGTTGAGAGTCCGCCTGCCGATGCAGGACACACGGGTTCGTGTCCCGGTCCCACGTGCCACGGAGCGGCTGGGCCCGTGAGCCATGGCCGCTGAGCCTGCGCGTCCGGAGCCTGCGCTCCGCAACGGGAGAGGCCACAAGAGTGAGAGGCCCGCGTACCGCAAAAAAAAAAAAAAAAGAAAAGAAAAAGAAAAGTCTGGAGTACCGGGAAGGTGGGAGAGCTCATTTGAAGCCATTGGGGTGGAGGTGGGTGTTGGGGGCAGGGGGGACAGTGCGGCAGGGTCTGAATCACATCTAACCCTGTGTGGGGCTGGGCTACCTCCTCACAGAGCCAGGGTGTCGGAGTACCACACCATGACTTTCCTTGGTTTCAGGAATGGCCAGGAGAGCATGCTCACGCTGGGGGCCATTGACCCGTCCTACTACACAGGATCCCTGCACTGGGTGCCTGTGACCTTGCAGAAGTACTGGCAGTTCACCGTGGACAGGTGGGTGAGCGGCAGCTGTGGCCCCGCCAGAGGCTGTCTCCAGGTGTGGGGTTGTGAGGGTCTGGGTGTCAGCCCGGTAGCTCGTGAGACCATCACATTAGCATATGAATCAGATGCTCCAAGGCCAAGTGTCTTTGTCAGTGAGAATGCTAAACATTCACTTACACTTTATTAATAAGTCTAGCTGTGCTTATCCAGCACCACTACCTGCCAGGCATTGTGCTGGGTGAGAATATGACTGCCTGGTTTAATCCTCACTAGAGCCCTGTGGGGGTGGTGCTGTGATTATCCTCATTTTGTAATTTACTAACATCGACTTTGAACCTCACGACCATCCCTTGAGGAAATCAAGAACGGGGTGGTTAATGTACCCATTTTGTAGATAAGAAGCTTGAGTGTAAGAAGATTGGGGAATTTGCAGCAAATAAATGGCAGGAGAAAGCTTGAAACCAGATCTCTGGGCAACCAGTGTGGTACTCATTTCACCCCTTAATGCCCGTGACTTTGTTGTTTCATTGAAGTTTCTGTCCCACAGAAGGTCAGGTGACCTCCACTGAGCCACTGAGTTGGGAGAAAATGGTTTCGGGTCTTTTCTCTGAGTTCAGGAAGTTATGGGGGCTCCAGGAAGGAGCCCAAAGAAAAGGATCTGGGGTGGCTGGACTTCCTTTCTGCCAAGGATTCTGGCAGGGGACGCTAGGAGGGACCCAGGGAGGGAGGGGTGGATGCTGGATGTGCTGCGAGGCCATCCTATTTCCCCTCTGCAGTGTCACCATCGGCGGTGTGGTGGTGGCCTGTGATGGTGGCTGTCAGGCCATCCTGGACACAGGCACCTCCACACTGGTCGGGCCCAGCAGTGACATACTCAACCTCCAGATGGCCATCGGAGCCACACAGAACCGGTATGGTGAGGTGAGGCCAGACCCTTATCCCCACCTCCCCAGACCCCCCTGAAGAGGGAACCCCTTTGCACATGGAAGAAATGACAAAGGGAAATGGTGAGGGGTTTGGGAATCCTGCAGGGGTTGGGATTTCTTGGGAGGCCTTCCAGATGGCCTAGCTTTTTTTTTTTTTTTTTTGTGGTATGCGGGCCTCCCTCTGCTGTGGCCTCGCCCGTTGCGGAGCACAGGCTCCGGACGCGCAGGCCCAGCGGCCATGGCTCACGGGCCCAGCCGCTCCGCGGCATGTGGGATCCTCCCAGACCGGGGCGCGAACCCGGTTCCCCTGCATCGGCAGGCGGACGCGCAACCACTGCGCCACCAGGGAAGCCCCGGCCTAGCTTTTCTAGCTTTGGCTCACTTGCTGTTGGAGGTCCCATGTCTCGTGCAGTGGCTGCAATCTGACTTCCTGTCCCTAGGGAGGGTCATACACCCCTGACTCACTGAGCTTTGCCGCTCCCTCTTGTCCCCCTCCACCCATGGGTCTCTCCTCTTCCTCCCTGACAGCTAAGTGCTCTCAGTGTCCTTGGGAGCTCTGGCTGGGCTTGGAGGGGAAATGTCGGGGCAAACAACTCCTTGTCTTGAGCTGGTGTCTGTCCCTGGGCTGGTCCCCATCAGTGTGACTCCTTTGAGGTCTAAGGACCTCCCTGGGGTCCTCTGAGTAGCAGGTCCCTCCCCACTTCTTGACTGCAGTGCAGAGGAAGAGGTCCCACCTGGGACTTTCTCTGCTTCTGGCAGTCAGATCACACCCATGGTCCTTCTAAGAGGATCTCCCTCTGGTCTTTAGTTTGACATTGACTGCGGCTGCCTGAGCAGCATGCCCACGGTGGTCTTTGAGATCAACCGCAGAATGTACCCACTGACCCCCTCCGCCTACACCAACCAGGTATGAGTGTCCGGAGAGGAAGCCTGGGCTCCACCCAGCTCCCCTCCTCCATCCTGGCAACTCAGCACATTGCTGATAAGTGGCATGGGCTAGATGGAGAGAGCAGGACGTGCATTTAGACCACCTGGCCTTTCGGAGTGGGGTCTGTTGTCCTTGGGCCTCATTTGTGCCTGCGGCAGCCTCATCCTGGGAGAAATAGTGCAGACAGGAAGGACCCAAGGACCGAGCCCAGCGGCCTGAGGGAGGGTGGGATGGGTGGGACCACAGCCACCCACAGGAACCTCCATCCACTGCGCTAGCTTCTAAGCCCTGGGGCCTAGGGCTTTGTCTGGGATTTTTCTTGATAACCTGGGCTTTGTGGGGACCCAACCCTCATCCCTACTTCCCTGCTGGCTTCAGCTTTGACCTAATCCTGAGCATCCCGAACTGTCAAGGTCTTGGGTCCCCAGGCCTGTTCTGGCTGGTCACCAGGGCCGTAGGTGCTGAGAGCAGGAGGGAGGGAGGTTGGGGAGGACCAGTGAGGGGGAATGGGGAGGGGACCCACCAGGTGATCTTGGATCTGACACTTCATTTCTGAATGTCAATTTTTTCATCTGTTGAGTAGATGAATCTGATACTTGTTTGCTTAGCTCAGAAGGTGATTTCAAGGGTGAGAGGAAATAATAGATGAGAGAGTGATTGGGGGTGGGGTCCGGAGAGGCACAGCAGCTGGGGTTGGGACCAGCTTCATGTCAGCCTTCTCTTTCCCAGGACCAGGGCTTCTGCACCAGTGGCTTCCAGGGTGAAAATAATTCCCAGCAGTGGATCCTGGGGAATGTCTTCATCCGGGAGTATTACAGCGTCTTTGACAGGGCCAACAACCGTGTGGGGCTGGCCAAGGCCGTCTGATTGCACCTCTGACCAAGAGCCTCACTGTCCCCAAACACACGCACACACACACATGCCCCCGCACGCATGCACACACACAGGTGAGGTTTTCAAGCAGACGGTTCTCAATAAATACTACATCTCTGCAAAGCCTGGCTTCCTTTGGGCCTGAATCCCTGCACCGCTCTGGGGGTGGGATGTGACAGTCACGTGGTGTGTTCGGCAGAACTGGGGCCACATGGGTAGGGGAGCACTGGGGACAGTGTTGATGGATGGAGACTTTCACAAGGGAATTGGCCATTTCAAGCTCAGGTCAGGTTTTTAAAAGCAAGACCAGTCTTGCCTTCCTGGTCTCCTACTCCCTGTCTTTCTGGGGAAAGAGTGCAGTAAGGGAGACCTTTGCAGGATGAGAATTGTGCCCGGGGAACAAGGGCTTGAGGTCGGGCCGAGTAGAGAATATTGGCCTAGGGAGAGAATGGCTCTAGTTCTATTAAGAGAAGGGCTTGACTGCCATTTGGAGAAGACATTAGTGGAACAGGCAGAGACTTATGGGAAGATCTGAGGGTCCTGAGGTTGCTGTGGGGAAGAACCACAGCCCAGAGTTTCATCTCAGTCTTAGAGGCTCCACACCTGACTCGCCAGTGCCTGAAAAGCAGCTACATCGCCGGAGCGGACCCATGTCCACTGGCTCACAGAGGCAGACATGTCAAAGGTCAGCAAAGACCACAGCTGTCAGTGAACAGACCACGCATGCTCACAGGTCCCTGCAGCCTTCTGAGGAGGGGAGAGGCCACCGAGGAAATACAAATATCAGGGGGTCAGAACAAGGGCCTCTAGGCAAAGGTAAGAGGCTTTTCTCAGTCATGCTACTTTGAGGTGCTGTGAGGGGCAGGCTGACCAGCCTCCTGGGGAGATCCTAGTGCTAGGTCACTTGGCAGGAGCTGTGCACGTTTGCTCCCTCGACCTTCCTTCCCTCCTCTGCACCCCTTCTTTTGACAGTCTTTTCCCTAAAAGGGACGGTACCATTGATCAGCCTTCACTTTTCTAAATCACAGCCAATCTTGCCCCCAGTACAGTCACTGGGCTTTAAGTCACACCTTTATAGTAGCTGAACTCTCAGAAGGCCTTGGAAAGGGGGCTGGGACCACATTATTATCTAGTCCCTGCCCTCACTGTATCCTGACCACACGTGCCCTGCAAACAGCTGAGGGGCAGGTGGGTCACGTGGCATGTCTCAGAGAGCCTGAAGCTACAGGTGTGGCTGTGACACTTCACACAGGAGGCTGTCCTTTAGGAAGGGGGCGGGGGGCTCCCACAGGAGCTGCGGATGGGGTCCTGTTGACGGGACCCTCTGGGGACATCTCCTGGGGTCTTTCCCAGCTGTACCCAAGGACAAACAAGATGGGACCCAGGGTGGTGGAGATGCTGTGTCAGTGGCTTTCTCGTCCGTGGCTGAGCAGCCGGTGCTGGCCGCGGAGGGAACTGGAAACCTCTGGTAGGGAAGAAGCAGGGCTGCACCGTGGTGGGTGACTTGGGAGAGGAAGGGCTCAGCCTGCAGCCCTGGGGAGCCGAGGCGCCTGGGGTGGGTTTGGGCAGAGGACACAGGAGAATGTTCTGGGACTTCAAAGGCAGAGGGCAGCATTGGTGCTTCAGCCTTATGGGGTCGGGGAGGCGAGCGTGGTGCTGAGTAAGTTCTGGCTTTAGGCACTTTTTAAAATCTAAGACCAATACTGCCTGTTTGCCAAGAATGAGACAGAACTGGGCCACTTTCATTATTTTTAGGCTTCCTGTAGATTAAAATAAAGCCAAACAGGCTCACAAAAATTGTGTTATATTTCAGTGGTTTACCCTTAACGAATTGTATCTTAAACATCCAGACCTCAATTGGAGGGAATGTAGAAAGTCATCATATTTATGTGATGACTTTCATAAATGGGCAGCTTGGACCAAATGGTCCCCCACCGCACCCACCGCCCACCCGGCCCGGGTAGAGACTCTTGTCCCGAGGGGGCAGCACCCTTTGGGTCTCATGGGCCATGGCAGCCTCACAGTCTGCTCCTGGGATTTCTCCTGGCTGCAGAGAAAGTTCTGCTTGGAATGTTCTCCACAGTCCTACCCTTTGTCCAACTTTTAAGTGTCCTTCAAATCTCCCTTCAGTCCAGACCTCTTTAGGATCGCCTGACCAGGCCCGGTTTGGTGCCCTCCTGTGGCCCTGTTGGGCCTAGCCCTTTCCCTAGGGTACACTTGGTATTTTTATTTTCTCGTCTGTCTCCCTCATGGACAATGGGCTCCCTGAGGACAGACACTGTGTACCTCTCTTTGATATCTTGGAGGCCTAACTCATGGAATGCCCCAATTAGGTATTGTTGCGTGAATGAGTGAATGAATGGACAAATGATTCACTCGTCCGGACGAGTCATACTACTCACTGCTGGTCTCCTCTTTCCTCCCCATCTTCACAACTGCCCACCCTCACTGCACACTCAGGCCTGCTCTCTACCTTTTCCCTCCCATTGTGAGCCTGGGGAACGGCTCAGCACATGCCGGGAGGACACTGAAGGGGAGAGAAGGGGCCAAGCTATCTGCAGGGTTTTAAGTTTCTGCCAAGGGGCCCACACCAGGCTCTGAAGCAGGCCCAGATCACTGGGGGTCTGCAAGGGGATAAAGGAGCCTTGGAAGGGGCACATCTGCCATTCCCCTGTGAAGAAGCCAACCTGGAGGCCGGTGAGGAGCTGTGATGCTGGGAGAGACCCTGCTGGGAGAGACCTGGCTGACTCACTACCAGGTCTCCTACCTGTGCTGTCTGCTGGCGAGAACCAGGGCCTGGAGGGGCAGCTGAGGAAGTCTCAGTGGCCATTCACGCCCACCCTCTGTGCAGTTGCTGCTGTCTGTCTGCTACCGTGGCCACACCCAGTACCCTGCAGGGCTGGCCTCTGGGCCTTTGCTCATGCCGTTCCCTTTGCCTGCTTTCTCCTTTCCACTCTCTCTGACCTATGAGCTGCTCCTCACCCTTCAAGACCAGTTTTCAGTGTCCTCTGAGGTGACACCCACACTGCACCAGACTGCTGGCTCCCAGCTTCCTAATTGCTCGGCAGGGATCTTTAAAACAGCGTTTATCTTGCCTTTGTCATTCACTGACATGTTGGTCTCTCTGCTAGAGTCCCTGGTGGACAGCACAGCATTTTTACTCTCTGAATCTTCAGTGCCCAGGGAACTTCCTGACACACTGTGGAGGTTGAGAAAGAGCCCAGGGGTGGCTTATGCCTTGTGATATGAGTGGGCAAGTCTCTGACCCGGTGTCATGAATCATAAGTGCTGAAAAACAGGGGCTCTCTCTCTCTCTCTCTCTCTCTCACAGACACACAGACACACAGACACACACACACACAGACACACAGACACACACACAGACACACACACACA
>NC_041217.1:86834892-86844429 GCF_002837175.3 Physeter macrocephalus | reverse complement strand
ACACACAGACACACAGACACACACACACACACACACACACACACACACACACACACACACACACACACACACGAGTCTCCAGGTCTCCTACCAGTCCCTGCCCCGCCCCTGGCCCTGAGTACACACAGGCAGAGGCCTCAGGCCTAGAGCCCTATTTCCAGTTCCTCTCCCTCCTTGTCACTCATTTTCCTGCCAGTTCTTCTCTTGCTAATGAGAGGAAGCTTTGGCCAGAGAGAAGCTTGGAAAGGAAGTCTTTGAAATGGAAATGTTTTGACAAAATGATGGATTGTTTTCTGGGCTGTGCAGTTTGTTTCTTGCTTGCAGCAGCAGAAGGGGAGAATATCTCTGCACCGGGAATGGTGGAGGTTGCCCACGTCAGGAAGCCCTAGACAGCAGGAAATGCAAGTGAAACACACACCAAAGGCTGGAAGCCGGTGGTGGGAAGGTAGGGCGAGGGAAAGCCCCAGGCAGGCAGAGGAACATGGCCTGGATACTGCCCGGTAGCTCTGGTTGGAGCTGCGGGCCCCCATGGGCCAGGGTGGGCAGCAGCTTCCTGCTGAGGCCAGAAGAAACATCTGGTGTAGCCTTCGGCCATGGCCATACCTACCACCCTGCGGGGCTGGCCTCTGGGCCTTTGCTTATGCTGTTCCCTCCATGTGACGTCCCTTTCCACTTTCTCTGACCTGTGAGCTGCTCTTCATCCTTTAAGACCAGCTTAAATGTGCCCTCCTCTGAGAAGACCCCTTACTGCACATGACGCCACCTCACCCAAACCCTCCAAATGGCAGGAATACTCGCTGGCTGACCCCTGGCCACTCAGTTTACTTGAGGTTAATTAGAATTGTCACCTGTCTTGTTTATTAAAAAATATATTTTGAGTACCTACTGGGTGTGAAGCTCTGCTCTATTCACCGTGTTCCTCAGTGAACACAGCCCATGGAACCTCTACCCTCATGGAACTCTGTGGGGGGCACAGACTGTGGAAACAAGAAGTGTGTAAACTGCGTAGCAGGTTGGATGGCTTTGAAACCGATAGGTGTCGTTTCAGGGGGCTCCGGGAGCACTGTCCTTTATGTCTCAGTGCAGAAAGAATTCAGTGAGAGGCAAAGGGATAGATAAGTGATTTATTAGAATAGGACGCTTGTGAGGCTTACAAGCGGGCAGGCAAGCGTGTGCTGCCCCGAGTGCTTAGTGGGTTACATTTTTATAATCAGAAGAAGACAGGGGAGGGGGAGAAGACCTTCTTTGTCTTTCCTGAGTAGATGTCACGTTTCCGTAAATGATTGTTTTTTGTGTGTGTGCCCATCACTGGGCAGGTTGTAGGCCTTACTCTCCACTATTGTTTTATTGTTTTTAGGGCATTGTGCAAAGAGCATGTCCTAGGGGTCAAAGAGCATGTTTTGGGGGGGGTCATTAACTTATTGAGCTCACTGGGCGGGATATAGGTCTCATGCTACCATTGTTTTGTTGTTTTATTGTTTTGGAGCATGTCTCGTGCCTCTGTTGCATGATTTTGTGCTAATCAAGTTAGCTTGATTTTGTTGTTAAGCAAGCCCATCTGGCTCTGATGTTAAGTGACAAGTTCTGCTTTATGAGTCAAGCAAGGCCGCATCGTTTCAGGATTTTCCCATGACTTTCTGGAGTGATCATTAATCTTACTGTGGTCTCCCAAAGCCCCTTAAAGTTCCCTCTCTATCTACAATTCCCTAATGGGGTTTGTAAGCTGATTATTTGATTATCCTACTCAATCCCTATCAGTCTGAAGCTCCAAGGGAGAAAGTAGAGCCGGATGAGATGATGCAGTGCTGCGGGGAACACGCTTGCTCTAAAGTGAGGTGAGAAGGGTAGGCTCCATGAGAAGGTGATGTTTGAGCAAAGACATGCAAGAGGTGGGAAGGCATGTGGATATGCGAGAGGGACAAGCATTATAGGTAGAAGGAACAGTGTGTGAAGATTAATCAGCACTTAACCAATAGAAGTTGTTGGTAGATAATTAAGGATACATTATTTTTTGCTCACGCCTCTTATGTTTCTAAAGAGATGACCCTGTCTTTGAGGGCAATAATCATGTCTCAATCCTTTTGCATCCTTCATAGCACTTATGTGTTTGGCACAGAGTAATTGTTCAGAAGGTGTTTGTTGAACAAATAAACACACTCCAGAGTGTCCTCTAAACGCTTAAGAGCATGAGGTAGCTAAGCACTTGTCCTGGAGCGCCCTCTAGTGACGTAATCTCAAAAGCCAACTTTGTATACATTCTTTTGTATCTGGCAAGATTCCTCCTTATCACCCCAGGCCAACCAAACAATAGAATTCACTCAGTGCCTACTATGTACAGGGCACGGTGCCAGCTTCTGCAGGAGGCCCTGACTCACAGGAGATGTGGTCCCTGCCCTCAAACCCCTCACTCACAGGACCTCTCGCTGGTTAGCCTTTCCCTTCTCAGTCTTTGTTTTTTTGGGGATCCTCCATCTCCATCTTTCTGGATCATCTGTCATACCAGAATTACATTTTGAGCTGGCAGGTGAGGATGTGCCGAGTGTGTGCCTGAGGGGCTTGGGGGCGGTGTTAGCCCTTCCAGGTCGGCCAAACAGCCCTCCACCCCAAGGATTGCCAGCTCCAGGGAGCTTGGTGAGCAGCGGGGACCTGCTGCACAAGATACTCCCTGGGGTCGGGCTGGGGCTGGTAAGATGCAGACCAAAGTTGTCTCCCCGTTCTGGCTTGTGGAGCTGTGCCTCCTTTTTGGAGACTGCTCCTGCCCTTCGCACCTCGTCTGGGCGAAAATAAAGTTCCATCGGAGGTGCTGGGCCTCCCCTGTTTTGTCCTTGTCCACCCCTCTGGCTCGGACCACGAAACCTAAGAGTCTCTTTCTTTCGCAGGGCGCCGTCTAGCATCGAGACCAGAACAGCTGTGTCCTTGTAGCTTTACTTTTAGGGCCTGTGAGAAGCATCAAGGAGCTTCCTGGGTAGGGGCAGCCATACCTCCTGCAGCTTTGAACTGTGACCTGGGAAGTCCTGTAAGCCAGGCCCTCCCGTGGAAGCACCAGATCTCAGCCAAGTTTCCCAGATCAACTCCCTGGGGGGCATTTCTCATCAAGAGAGTCATTCATGAGCAGTGGAGTGGACTGTAGGCAAACTGGCTGTCCGATACCTAGGCTTGTGCCCCTGGGACTCCCAGGGTCACTCTGGTGGCCAGTCTCTTGACCTCAGCTCCTAAGACAAAGAGGCAGGCAGGCCTAGGCTGGAGGGATGCTGGGGCCAGAGCTCTAGTGCCTGCACCTGCGACCCTGGTGGGTTTGGAAAATATGCAAAGAATAGAGAATCTCGAAGCACTTTCTTGAGTCCATTTCCAGGGAGTCCCAGACACAGACCAGTTAGGAAGAGAACCTGAGATCTGAGAAGCTTCAGGAATGAGAGACCTACTGACAGGCTAGGGCAGAAGGCGCCATATGGATATTCTAGTCACTGGTGGGCTATGGATTTGGACTGTATTTGAAGGATTTATTTAGACACAGGTGGAAGAGGAAGGGCTTTCTGCCACCCACAGGGTGCTCCCTTGCAAAGTTCACTGGGCACTTGTGCATGTGTCTCCCAGGCCTCTTTGTCTCCTCTGACCACTCAGACCTCTACGTCTTCTTTGCCTTGAGAGGTGTCTTAATCCGGTAGGGCTGCCGTAACAAAATACCACAGACTGGGTGGTTTAAACAACAGAAATTTATTTTCTCTCTTATTTATTTATTTATTTATCTGGAGGCTGGAAGTCCAGGGTATTTAGACACAGGTGGAAGAGGAAGGGCTTTCTGCCACCCACAGGGTGCTCCCTTGCAAAGTTCACTGGGCACTTGTGCATGTGTCTCCCAGGCCTCTTTGTCTCCTCTGACCACTCAGACCTCTACGTCTTCTTTGCCTTGAGAGGTGTCTTAATCCGGTAGGGCTGCCGTAACAAAATACCACAGACTGGGTGGTTTAAACAACAGAAATTTATTTCTCTTGGTTCTGGAGGCTGGAAGTCCAAGATCAACGTGTCAGCAGGGTGGGTTTCTCCTGGGTCCCCTGTCCTTGACCTGCAGATGAGATGGCCACCTTCTTGCTATGTCCTCACATGGCCTTTCCTCTGTGCCTGCACATTCCCAGGTATCTCTTCCTCTTCGTATTAAGGACACCAGTCATATTGGATTAGGACCCCACTCTTAGGACCTCATTTAACCTTAATTGCCTCTTTAAAGGCCCTGTCTCTAAATACAGTCCCAATGGGGGTTAGGGCTTCAACATATAGATTTTGGAGCGACACAGTTCAGTCCATAACACGTGGCATCCTGAAGGGGTGTCCTCTCTTCCCCACTGTGTCTGTCAGCCCCGCATCACCCAGCTACTCATCTGTCCTACCCCATCCAGCCCTGAAAAGTAAATACCAACCCCCTCCCTGGGCGGCAGGGAGGCTAAAGCTGCCTTGCCTGCTTGGAAACACTGCAGCTCCTTCTGGGACTGGTCAGGCCTCGAGGGGGTACAAGTACTAGGTGGGATGCAGCATGTCTCCCCCAACAGGGGCAGAAGGACACTGAAAAATCCCTTGCCCCACTGGAGTTTCCTGAGCTAGAGAGGTGGAAGAGGGTGACACAGGGGACTGTGGCCTTTCCCACGCAGCTGGCGGCCCTGGCCTGACGTCTGGGACAAATATTCTGGGAATTTGCCTGGGCCTTGTCAAAGCGAGCGCTCTCTTACTCTCTCATTAAATATTTATGTAACATACTTAGTACTAGGTGCTAAAGCCACGGTGGTGAGCAAAACACAACCTTCACCCTCTTAGAGCTTTGTAGGGGTGCCAATTATCAGCTTTATCATGGTGAGATTTATTGGGAGACACTATGTTTTAGAATTTAAATACTCTGTCCCATTGTTCTTTCAGTTGATTGCGGTGTCCTAAAAAACCTGGTAATTCCAAAATCAAACTCCATCTGCCAGACTGTTTCTTAGGCCAATGAGTGTCCCAGTTTTTAGTCGAGAAGGTATGGTCCCCATTCAGCCTGTGCTTCAGAGCCCCTGAGGTGGAGTGTGTCTTTGCATGGAGGAAAGGGGAGCAGGCCTGGCACCTTGAAACCTCACCCACTCAGCTGCTCTTCCAGCATGCCCTACGCTGGCTCATGGAAGCCCTTCCCTCCCTGGGGCTACTCCTGATGGGCCACCTGGACTTCACCAGCCTCTGGAAAGGGCCCCAGAGGAGATGTCATTTTTATAGTCCCAACAGGTTTCGAGGGAGGATCTGAGAGCTAAAGCCAGAGGGCAGCCGAGAGCTGTGACGTGATGGGGACATCTGGGAAGGGAGAGTTTCTGCAGGCTGCTCCAGCAGAGGCTCCACAGGGCTCTGGGGCCCAAACTGGGCCTGGCAGGCTGGGGAAGAGGCACCGCCTCTAGGATTTGCCTTGAAGCTTTGGGCAGCTTTGACTGTCTCCTTAGATCCATTGGTGGGCAGCCCCCAGCGTCTAAGACCCTGGAGCAGATGACTCTCACGTTAGGCCTCCTGGCACTGCAGAGGATGTCTGGGGTTGGGGTGGGGTGGGGTGGGGGGTGCCCTAAAGGCTGTGACTTCAGTCTTTGATGAAATAAGACCTGATCCTCCAGGGTGGGCCTGGTTCCGAGGCTCTCTCACTGGACAGCAGAGGCTGGACCTTGCTGGCAAGTCACCTCTTCTTTGGGGGTCTCTGATAATCACTCCTGCCATCACCACGTGTTCCCCAGTTAAAGGTGCTGCTCCCTTTAACTCTCGGGCTCAGGTAGGGGTACACGGCTCTAGTGCACAGGCTCTGGATGACACAAAGTGGAGTAAACAAGAGTGATATATCCCCAGGTGGTCAGGTTTAAGAGCTATGTGTTGACCCACTCTATCTCCTGGCTGATTTCTTTATAACAGATACCAGCTGTGTTAGTTGTCTATTGCTGTTGCTACAAATTAGCACAAATTTAGTGGCTTGAAACAATACAAATGTATTATCTCATAGTTCTGGAGGTTGGAAATCCAAAATTGGTCTCAGTGGGCTAAAATCAAGGTGTCAGGAGAGCTGCCTTCTTTCAGGGAGCTCTAGGGAGAATTGATTTCATCGCCTTTTCCACTTACTAGGCTGCCTGAATTCCTTGGCTCATGGCCTCCTCACTTCGACCTCTGTTTCTGTTGGCACATCTCCTGACTCTGACCTCCTGCCTCCCTCTTATAAGGACCCTTGTGGGTCCCACCTAACCCAGGATCACCTCCCCCACCTCAAAATCCTTAACTTAGTCACATCTGCAAAACCCCTACTGCCATGTTTTGTTTTGTTTTTTAATTTTATTTATTTTTGGCTGCGTTGGGTCTTTGTTGCTGCACGTGGGCTTTCTCTAGTTGCGGCGAGAGGGGGCCACTCTTCGTTGCAGTGCGTGGGCTTCTCATTGTGGTGGCTTCTCTTGTTGTGGAGCACGGGTTCTAGGCACGCAGGTTCAGTAGTTGTGGCTTGAGGGCTCAGTAGTTGTGGCACACGGGCTTAAGTTGCTCCGCGGCATGTGGGATCTTCCCGGACCAGGGCTCGAACCCATGTCCCCTGCATTGGCCGGTGGATTCTTAACCACTGTGCCACCGGGGAAGTCCCCCTATTGCCATGTTAAAGTAACATATTCAAAGGTTTCAGGAAATAAGGTGTGGACATCTTTGGGGACCATTATTCTGCCTCCATGTCATCTTATTGCCCTCTGCCCTGAAGCTCATGTCCAGATAGTTTCCCTCCTTGAGGTCTGGATCCAAGAAAGGGAGGTTGTAGTAGAGGCAGGGGCCCCCTCCACCTGCCCAAGACCCTCCTTCTTGGAAGACTGACAACGAGAATCCAGTTCCTTCAGAGAATACCTTGTCCTCTTCCTCACTGGGTGACCTTTCTCTATGGCTGCTGCAGGACCAGTTCATTAGAATACCATCAAGTACTCCCAACATCAGCACCCCTGCCCCCCAAATCATAGCAGGATAATCTCCTTACAAAAACTCGGAGAGCCAAGGACTGAAGCTAAGACATCGCAGCTGGACACTTGTTCCTCAAAATCCCATGCCCCATCCACCAAGCCTGCTGTTTTCTTTACTAAGAATTGTTTCTATGAAGGGAAGGAGAATATTGGCATATAGATATCTAAGTTGGGGAGAGGGTACCACTGTAGGGGGAGGGAAGGAACTACCTCCAGAACCTCGAACTGCCAATGCCAAGGTGTCCCCCTGAGGTCCCAGGGCTGGTACCTGAGTCCATCTGGGGCTTAGACTTGATTCCAAGTCCTCAGGGAGTATCTGGTCACCAAAGTCAAGAGACTGGGGAAGATGGAGCTGCCTTGACACTAAGTTTTAGAGAAATAAATAGAAATGCTTTCTTCTCACTGTACATTGTAATTGTATGGAACTTCATTCACTTGAAGTGGTACTGTCTTGATAGAGAAACAAGTTTTTAAAAGTTTAGATAAATTTGAGGATGTCAGACTGGGTTCAGCTCCATCCTTGCCATTCATTAGGCCATGTGATCATGACATTTCTGGGCCTCAGTTTTCTCAGCTGTAAAATGGGAACACATAAGAACTACTCACTGAGGGGCTTCCCTGGTGGCACAGTGGTTATGAATCTGCCTGCCAATGCAGGGCACATGGGTTCGAGCCCTGGTCCAGGAAGATCCCACATGCTGAGGAGCAAATAAGCCTGCAAAACACAACTACTGAGCCCATGTGCCACAACTACGGAAGCCTGAGCACCTAGAGCCCGTGCTCTGTAACAAGAGAAGCCAGTGCAATGAGAAGCCCGTGCGCAGCAACGAAGTGTAGCCCCCCGCTCGCCGCAACTAAAGAAAGCCCGTGCTCAGTGACGAAGACCCAAACGCAGCCAAAGGAAAAAAAAAATTTAATTAACTAATTAAAAAAAGAAAGAACTACCCACCGAGGACAGTAATAAGGAAAAAGTAAGATAGTGAATGTGGAAGTGCCTTGTACAAAGGGATATGCCATGAAGAATGTTATTATTAAAGGAATGTAAGCACGCTGGGAAGTATTTAACACCTGGGAGTTTGGGGACCAGGAGGACAGTTATACCTTTAGACAGCCAGTACCTTGGTGGCAGAGAACTGGGCTGACTGGCCCAAGAGTCATCTGGATGTGGGAGACCTTATATTTTCATGTGGTTTCTATTCCCTTATGCTCCTCTCCTTCTAATCATCCCTCCCCTGGTCTAGCTCCACTTTGGCAAATGAGAAAATATCCTATGAAATGCTTTACCCTGTGTGATTGACAGCCTTCCAAAATCGTCTCCAATAAACCCTGCTTCCATGTATTCACACTCTTGTGTAATCCCTCCTCTGGAGTGTGGGCTGGATCTAGTGAATTGCTTGTAACAAATACCTGAAAGTGATGGGGTATCAGTTCCGAGGCAGAATTGCAAAGACTGTGGATCACGCCTTGCTTGCCTCCTATCCTGCCTCTCACCTGCTCACTCTGAGGAAGCAGATTGCCTTTTTGTCAGCTGCCCTATGAAGAGGTTCACAAGTCAAGGAACTGAGGGCGACCTGCGGCCAACAGCCAGAGAGGAATTGTCCCCCTCAGTCCAGCAGTCCTGGAGAAACCAAGTCTTGCCAACGAGCACATGAGTGAGCTTGGAAGCAGATCCCTTCCCCCATTTGAGCCTCAAGGTGACTGCTGCCGCATTGGCTGACACCCGGGTGCAGCCTCATGAGAGACCCTGAGCCAGTGGGCCCAGCTAAGCTGCGCCTGGGTTCCTGACCCACAGAAACCATGAAATAATAAATGCATATTGTTTTAAACTGCTAAATTTGGGGGAAATTTGTTATGTGGCAATAGATAGCCGTGTAAAGTGTCGTTCAACACTAAAGAATCACAGTGTGTCATTACAATTCTAGTTTAGTAAATACAACTGAACATTGCCTCTGTGCCAGGAACATAGTACTGGGGCTTCTCAGGCTATGGAGATGAGCCAGGCAAGACCCCGCTCCCCAGGAGCTCACAGCGGAGGAGGCGGTAGGCATGGAATGGGCAAGGAGGGGGTGGGGGCGAGGCAGAGGAGACATCAGAACAAGCTGCCGGGAGGGAGGGGTGTTTGGAGTGGGCTGAAATGATAGAAGGTACAGCTAGACCCAGAGAGGGTGAGTGGCCTCAAGTCACACAGCTAATCCACACAGATCCGCTGGGCTGCACAGGAAGCACAGAGCAAGGGTCTCCCCACATTTTCTGGGCAAATGGAACACAACCCAGACAAAGGAATAAGGTGATGCTGAAGAAAAAAATAACTGCTCTTGCAGAGCTTTGTTTCCTGGGGGAGTGGGGCAGAATTACGGGGTATGGCTGTGGGAAGAGTGGGACGTTGACAGAGCTTGGGTCCCCCGCCTCCAGGTGCGACAACAGAGGCAGAGCAAGGGTGTGTAAGTCATCCTGCCAGAAACGGCTTTTTTTTTTTTTTTTTTGTGGTACGCGGGCCTCTCACTGTTGTGGCCTCTCCCGTTGCGGAGCACAGGCTCCGACGTGCAGGCTCAGCGGCCAT
>NC_041217.1:86831136-86834832 GCF_002837175.3 Physeter macrocephalus | reverse complement strand
GGCCTCTCCCGTTGCGGAACACAGGCTCCGGACGCGCAGGCTCAGCGGCCATGGCTCACGGGCCCAGCCGCTCCGCGGCACGTGGGATCCTCCCGGACCGGGGCACGAACCCGCGTCCCCTGCAACGGCAGGCGGACTCTCAACCACTGCGCCACCAGGGAAGCCCCAGAAACGTCTTTTATGTTAGGCTGCCCCGCGTTGCCTTCATCTCTGTCCTGTGCCCTTTCCAGGGCCCCCCGGGGTGTTCCTGCCTCCCTTCTCCTTCCCTCCCCTCAGCCAAGGATGCTTCTCATTCCCTGGAAAAGGGCTCAAGGATATTGTGTCAGAGGCAGGGTCAGGCCTGCAGGGTATGTGCGTCTGTAGGTGTGTGTGTGTGTGTGTGTGTGTGTGTGTGTGTGTGTGTGTGTGGAAGTAATTCTTGATCTCAGGGGTCCTGAGAGGCAGGAACCAAGCCATTGAGAAACTCCAAAACATGACTCAAGTAGTTTAGGAAAAAGCTTCATTTTACAAGTCACTAGTGGGAGCTGTTTCCAGAACCTACTCAGACACTCTGCTGATTGCAAATCTACGAGGCTTGAGGAACTCGGGAGGGGGTAGGCGCCCACCCTCAGGGAACTTGCCAAGCACTCCAGGCACCCCTCGCCTGACTGCCTTCCGCTGCTCTCCTTCCCACCCACTCCTCACCTGTCCCACCTTCGCTGCTCCTGACCCCCACTGCTCAGCCTGAGGAGGCAGCAGCAGGGAAGGAGGGGGAAGGTCCAGGGTGGTGGCTGGGAACGTTTCTCCTACTCTTCACTTTAATCCCTGACACAGTCTGAGGGGCAACTCTGCAGTGGGGTGGCCTCTGTTCCCATGGCAGGTAGTGGGTTCCGTGGAGGGAGGGTGCATGGTGTTGTAGGGCCCACACAGACTCTGGTATCAGGGCTAGTGGCTGCTGCTTTTCCTCGCTGTGTGACTTTGGGCATGTGACTTAACCTCTCTGAACCAGTTTCCTCATTTGTAAAGGAAACTGGGAGGGGAGATCAAAATTATTATGGGGTATTGTCCCCCCCCCCCAAATGATATGTTGGAGTCCTAACCCCCAGGATCTCAGAATGTGACCTTATTTGGAGATAGGTCTTTACACAGGTAATTAAGTTAAAATGGGTCGTTAGGTGGGCCCTAATCTAGCCTCCAGAACTGTGAGACCATAAGTTTCTGATGTGTAAGCCACCCAGTTTGTGGTACTTTGTCATGGCAGCCCCAGTAAACGGATACAGTCATACTCACCAGAAGACGCAGAACAAACATCTGGCCTTCAGGAAAGACTAATCCCCCCTGGGGCAGAAGGAAGGGGCTCCTTCTCCATTCCTGCACCCATTTTCTTCCAGAGCAAATGTTCCTTGTCTGACGAGCTGTGCTCTGTGAGACCCTGCTCGGGGGAGGCAGCTGTGGTGTCAGGGGGAGGCCACAGGCTCAGGTCCCTGCCCACCAAAGAGTAGACGGTGACACCTGGGACAAGTCATTGAACTTTTCGGAATCTCAGTTTTATCAACTCTAGAGTGAGGCGAATACCCAAACGTCCTCGACTATTTTGAAGGGTTGTTGTGAGGTTCAAGTGAGATAATGATGTGTATGGAATCATTTTATAACCCCCCTCAGCATTAATTACTACTGTGGTTATTCCTGGCAAAAGAAGGAATTCTGAAGACACAGCAAAGTGTCATAGGGGAGCATGGAAGGAGGCATCCCTGCTTTGTGGGAAAATGCGATACTGTCCTAAGGATCCCACAGAGGCAGAAGCCAGAGGCTTGCTCAGGAGCTTCCGAGTACTGTGCCACCCTGAGTTCAGGTATGCTGCCACCAAGTGGCAACAGGAATCCTGCCTATGTTTTGAAACTTTTTTTGAGATCTCATGGAGGGGAGGGGGGTGGGGCAGAAATCTACTAATCATTTAGTGCCAGTTCTATGAAGGGGGCTTTGTAGTTGACATCTCACTTAATTCTCTTGAAGAATTACCCCTAATAACCCCAATTTATAGTTGAAAGGATTGAGTCTCAGGGAGTTTGAGCAACTTGGACTTGTAATGTAAGGACTGTCAAGCCTGGGCTCCTTACACATCCTGACTTTCCAGATCCAACACGGCCATTTCTGCTCGTGGTTCCCTAGCAAGTAAAGTGCTCCAAGCCTACTTAACTTAAAAAATACACCCATCTGTCATTAAACATTTGAACTTGAGCATTTCATTTACAGATGATGTTTTTGAGAAGATTATAACAAACCTCAAGACATCTGAACACCTCTTTCCTTTACAAGGAACTATTTTTAGTCTTAGCTTTTCCCCTCTTTTTTTGCCCCTTTATCCAGTTTCAAAGAGTTGCAGCTCTTTGTTCTTTCTACTCACTTATTTAAGCTTTTTAAAAAATGCCTCTTCTGTTACCAACATGCTAGACCTCCGGCCCCGGCCAAAAACCTTCCCTTCCCCTCAGTGCCTCTCTGTCACCCCAAAGAAGAGAAGGAGAGCCACACGCCTGGCCTCTCTCTCCACCTCCTGCAGTGAGGTCCTCACTCTCTCTAAGACAAGGCCAGATGAGCCTCTCTTGGAAAATGCAAAACCCTGTTTTCCCCTCTCCCCACTCAAAGGGAAGCATCTTGGTACTTGATCCTTCAGAACTGGAAGGGAACATCACTCTCCCTTTGCTCTCTCTGGCAAGAGAATTCTCCAGGACTAGAATTTGTGTCAGTGCTGACAGGACTGCCCTCCTGGGCTTAGATTCTTTCCCACTTGAATGTGCCGACACTTCTAATGGAGCAGAACGCCTGGGGGGAGACTGAGCTACGGTTATAGGCTCCCCTTTATGGGCTCCATCCCAGGACTGGTTAGGGGGTGGGCTCATGTGGGCGTGGTGCCCCTTGAGTCTGAAGGGGCCAGGGACTGGGAGGGGTGGCTGGCTTTTCATTCACAGGGAGAACTCAGAAAGTTGATGTTTTATCAGGAGGCACAGGCCTCAGACCCATCCTCAGGGAGGGTGTGGATTTCTGGCTCTTCTGAGAAGGCTGTTTCCACTCCCTGAGGGCAGAGACCCCTCTCAGTCTCTGTAACCCCAGAGCCTTTTTTGGTGTCTGGTCCACAGCAGGGATGGGGTGAATGTTGGAGGAGAGAGAGAGCATGCTGTCTACATGCCTAAGAAAGTGAACTGGGCACATGGTGGGTGTTCATTATCTTCTCCTGCTTGGAATCTCAGAAAACAGAGAATTCAGGGCCTGAACAGAAGATTCTGTGTCAAGAAATTACTTCAACCCAAACTCTCCAGGTAAATGGGTCACGATTATTATCATTTGGGGGAGTCAGGGGCCTCTCAGTCCGCCCTCCTGTCGCCTCAGTTCTGCCTTGGATTGTCCCTTTCTTTCTCTTCCTCCTTTCCTCCCTTGATTTGTTGAGCATCTATTATGCACCAGACACTGTGTTGGGATGTTAACATTAAAAAGGCACAGGCCCTTGAAGCGTTTACCACCCACGGGGGAGTTTTTATCTTAGGCTTCAGCCATCTCCTCCTACTTTGTGGCATGTTTTACCTTTTGGTAAGGAATTTCATACATTATTTAATTCTCACAATAACCTTGGGAGTTTTGCATTATTTATTTTTCTGTTATATTTATCTTTTCCTGTTATATTTATATTTATTCTTCCTGTTGACAATAGAACAATAGGGTCAG
>NC_041217.1:86829869-86830636 GCF_002837175.3 Physeter macrocephalus | reverse complement strand
TAACTCCCTCCTTGCCAGGTGGCCGTAAAAATTAGAAAGTATGTATATAAATTTCCTGGCACGGAGTAACTATTCAATACAAGATAGACACTACAATTTGGGAGATTGTTTTTAAAATGTTATCCCTCTAAAAGCCCAGGTCTTCCTCCCCATCAGATCCCTTACCCACAGCAGCTTTCCCAGATGAACACCTCCTGGAGTCCTCTTCTCCTGCCCATTTTAAGCACTCTCTTCCCCTAGGCTTTCTGGAGACAATGTCCCAGTCCAAAATATCATATCCAAAAGTGAGAGGTTTATGGTCATTCTCACTCCTCAGAATGCTTGGCATGGAAACCTGGTTTCTTCTTCCTGTCTATCCTCAGACCCCCAGAAAAAGCCCCATCTCCCTGGGAAGGGCCTGCTATCCCATTCCCAGGCAAATGACCACAGAACACTCATGCACACTCACACCATATTCACAAATAATTCAACATGTATCATAGCCCTGAAGGTAAAACATAAAATTATAAAACTTCTAGGAAAAAGCTTGGAAGAAAATTCCTTATGATCTTGGGTTAGGCAAAAAGTTCTCAGAGATTGTACCAAAACCATAATCTATTTTTTAAATGACAAATTAAACTTTATCAAAAGAGGCTTTTGCTCTGTGAGGGAGACTATTAACAGAATGAAAAGACAAACCACACAGTGAAGAAAGTATTTGCTGGGCAGAAGACCTAAATAGACATTTCTCCAAAGAAGACGTACAGATGGCCGAGAGGCACATGAAA
>NC_041217.1:86814226-86829567 GCF_002837175.3 Physeter macrocephalus | reverse complement strand
AGAATGTAAATTGATACAGCCACTATGGAGAACAGTATGGAGCTTCCTTGAAAAACTAAAAATAGAATTACCATATGACCCAGCAATCCCACTACTGGGCATATACCTAGAGAAAACCATAATTCAAAAAGGCACATGCACCCCAATGTTCATCGCAGCACTATTTACAATAGCCAGGTCAGGCAAGCAACCTAAATGTCCATCGACAGACGAATGGATGAAAAAGATGTGGTACATATATACAATGGAATATCACTCAGCCATAAAAAGGAACGAAATTGGGTCATTTGTAGAGACATGGATGGACCTAGAGACTGTAGTACAGAGTGAAGTAAGTCAGAAAGAGAAAAACAAATATCGTATATTAACACATATATGTGGAATCTAGAAAAATGGTATAGATGAACTTATTTGCAAAGCAGAAATAGAGACACAGACATAGAGAACAAACTTATGAACGCCAAGGGGGGAAAGGGGGGTGGTGGGATGAATTGAGAGATTGGTATTGACATATATACATTAATATGTATAAAATAGATAACCAGTGAGAACGTGCTGTATAGCACAGAGAACTCCTCTTCGCTATACAGTAGATAGTAACACAACATTGCAAAACAACTATACCCCAATAAAAAAAAGTATTTGCAAATTACATATTTGACTTTGTTCTTTAACTTGCATCCAGTATATATAAAGAACTCTTAAAACTCAACAGTAAGGGGCTTCCCTGGTGGCGCAGTGGTTGAGAGTCCGCCTGCCAATGCATGAGACACGGGTTCGTGTCCCGGTCCGGGAAGATCCCACATGCTGCGGAGCGGCTGGGCCCATGAGCCATGGCCGCTGAGCCTGTGCATCCGGAGCCTGTGCTCCGCAACGGGAGAGGCCACAACAGTGAGAGGCCCGCGTACCACAAAAAAAAAAAAAAACTCAACAGTAAGAAAACGCAATCCCCTCCCAAAATGCACAAAAGATTTGAACAGATATTTCACCAAAAAGATGTGTGGACAGAAAATAAGCACATGAAAAGATGCTCAACATCACTAGTCATTAAAGAAATGTAAATTAAAACCACAATATGCATAGTTTTACCACATATGTAGATACCACTACATACCTATTAGAATGGCTAAAATAAAAAATCCTGACAATAGCAAGTGCTCGCAAAAATGTGGAATAACTGGACTCTCATACATGACTGGCTGAAAATTGCTACAGCCTCTTTGGAAATCAGTTTAGCAGTTTCTTATAAAGCCAAACATATACTTAATATATAACCTACTAACCCTACTCCTAGATATGTACCTATGAGAAATGAAAACTTATGTTCACATAAGAACTACTATGTGAATGTTTCTAGTAGCTTTATTCATAATTATTGGGAACAACTCAAATGTCCTTCAGCCACTTACTGAATAAACAAACCAGTACATCCAAACAATAGAGTACTATTCAGTAATAAAATGTAATGCACTATACACACACAATGATGTGGATGGACCTCAAAAGCATTTTGCTCAATGAAAGAAGCCAGACCCAAAGGCTATAAAGTATAAGCTTTTATTTATATGATTTTTCTGGAAAAGGCAAAACTATGAGGTTAGAGAATAGATCAGTGGTTTCCAAGGGGGGAGGAGTTGACTACAAAAGGACAACACAAGGGAATTATGTGGGGTGATGGAACTATTCTGTATCTTGATTATGGTGGTGGATGTACTACTCTATGCATTTGCCAAAATCCATAGAACTATAAGTCACAAAGAATGAATTTTACTGTATGTAATATTTTAAAACTAAATCTAATAAAATGCTTTTTAAAACAAAGAAGAGATTATGAGTAATAAAAGAAAAAAGTAAGTTGGCAGAGTTCAGGAAAGAAATGAAAGAGAAAAATCAAAATATCACAGGTATAAAAGCCACTTTAGAAGAATCAAAACTAGAAGACACATAACTAAAATGCTGTCAACAACATGGCAGGTAGGATAGAAGAAATTACAAAAAAATGAGAAAAAGAATAAAGATATAAAATTATTGAACAAAACATTAAAATACAAATGACAAGGAAGATCCAATGTGAACAACATTGCTGTTTGTGGAGAAGGGAACAGATCTAGTTGAATAGGTGAAGGATTCAAAGATACAGTAAAAGAAAACTTTTTTGAGAAGGCTGCATATCAAAAAGGGTACACAGTGTTCCAAGAAGTAAAAATCTATAAGGAACAATCTATACCAAAACATTCTGCTAAAATTATTGAAATTCAAAGATAAAGAGAGAATCACAGCAACATTAGGAAGAAAAAAAGTTACTTGTTATAATGGGAACAATACTGATTTGTTAATTCATTAATTTAATCAACATGTATTGAGCATCTACAATGTGCCAGGCACTGTTACAGATGCTAGAGATGAAGTGATAACTAAAACAGAGTCCCTGGTCTCATGGAGCTTACATTCCAGCAAGAGGAGACAATAAAAACAATGTCAGTCAATAAAAACATATAATGTCAGTTAGTGATATGCATTATGAAGAATAATAAGGCAGGAGGTGGGGGAAAAAAAGAATGGTAAAGGATTTTATTTTATATAGGTGATCAGGAGAATTATTTCTAATAAGGATACTTTTGAACAGAGATCTAAGGGAAATGAAGAAGAAGCCATAAGTATATCTGAGGGTAAAGCATTACAGAAAGGAAAAATAGCAAGTGCAAAGATCCCCACGTAGGAATACACATGATGATTCAAGGAATAGCAAGATGATTGTGGCTGGAACACAGTGAATGAATGAGTAACAGGTAAAAATGACATCAGAGAGGCCATCTGGGCAGGATCTTGTAAGGTCTTATAGGATATATTCTAAACATGTTGGGAGACCATTAGAGAGCTGAGAATGGGGGGAAGGGTGACATGATTTAATTTTAAAAGGATAACTGGGTACTGGGTACTGTGTGAATTATCTGTAGGATAGGATAATGTGAGATAGGGTAGGACAGGATAAGATGGGACAGGACAAGACAGAACAGGATGGGATGGGATTGGATGGGACAAGGTAGGATAGATGCAAGAAGTCAGTTAGGAGGTAATTGCAATAGAGCAAGGGAGATTTGTGGTGACTTATAGCAGGATGGAATCAGTGGAAGAAATAAAAGGTCAGAATATGGATATATTTTGAAGGTAGAGTCACCTTTTTTGCTGAAGGACTGAAAATGAAGTACAAGAGAATGGATGACTCCAAGGACTTGGCCTGGACAACTGGGTGATGCTGAACAGTGGTTCTATTGATCATACTGGGAAACCCTGGTGGAGGAATAGTTTGGGGGAGTTCAGCTCTGGTCATGTTAACTTTGTACAGCCTATTAGCTCTCCAAGAGGAACTGCCCCAGAATTTTCCCGAGCCAAGCTCAACCTTAAAGACAGGGAAATAACGCCTATAGCATTCTGAGAAAAGAAATGCATGACTCCAAGTATAAAACCAATAGGCAACTGGCAGGACATTTTGGGAATCCAAAATGTAATTTCCTTGGAATCTATAACATCTACTTAACATTTCAGGCTTGTATTTCATACAATAAATAGGTGTTCATCATTGGGTCAAAAAAAACCAACAACAACCAGTAGACACACATCATGCATGTAATATAAGGAGCTCTCTTCAGAAAAACCATTTGACAATAAGTTTAGCCAACCAAATAGTGAATCAAAATAATTCAGAGAGAAAATCTGTGGATAAAAACCCAACAACTAGCAGCAAGCATTCCATAGTAGCCCACAGTTTATAGGTTAAGATTAAGTAAAAATTACAGTTATAGAACAGAAAATAAATGTTATTACTTTGGACAATACGAAAACAATGCTTTTAACCCGTGACATGTTGTGGGAGAGGAGAGAGGAGAAAAGTAATGTGCTAATTTCTTCATCTTTTATAACAGAGTCACCAGATAGTGTCTCAAGTTGAAGTTTTGCTTAAACCTTATTCTTCTCTCTTAACATTTATGACGTTTTCTCTTCATTTTGAAGGCTATTTTAAAAACTAATACTTCTTGTGGTGAAAAAAACATGTATCTGATATTCAGAAATTCTGTGTCAATTCCTTGAGTTTCTTATTGTCCTGTTAAAAATTCCAGTTAAATTTAATACATTTTTAGTAAAAATGCCATGAACAGTATGATTCCATCTTGGTAAAATTATTTCCCCTATTTATCTAAGTGCCTTTTCATCTACTCCTCTAGATATACACATACAAAGAGACATGACTAAAATGGTTACCAGAGGTTGTTCAGGATGACGCTTTTGGGGTAATATGAACTGGGTAATGTTTTTCCTCACTCAAATATTGTCTTTTACCACCAATTATTTACATGTAACTACAAAAGATGATTTATTTTTAAACCTGAGTAGCAAGCACAAACTCAGCTGGGTAGTAAAGGTTCTAGGTATTTGAAAGTTCTAGGAGAAGGTAAATTGAACAGCCCCGTGGTCATCGTCTGGTTCCAGCTTCCCTGGGCATTTGCACCAGCCCCCTGTGGGAAAATCAGTGGTCAAGGACCTGACTGAATCCTGGGAAACACTGGGCTCCCCAGCCTAGGGGCCAGGCCTCTGGTAGTGCTGAAGCTGGGGCCGGGGATTAGATGCCCAGCAAGCATGTGGGTGGAGGATGGGGGAAGAAAGGAAAGGAGCTCTGTGTTTTTCTGTTTCTAAGCTCACCATGGACAATCCCCAGTTCTCAGGAATAGGTCATAGCAGAAACTTCCAGGGGTTGAGGAATCAGTGTCCTCAGCTAGTCTGTCTGTGAGCTTTTAGAATAGCAAGCAGAACGGACTAGAAACCAAGTGGGATTTCTAAAAACAACACGACCCAACTCTCAAGATTCCTTTGTGATGGGCCAGAAAATCACTATGTCCTGGTGTCAGGTAGACATTCAGCAGAGCCTCTCACAAAGCTCTATGGACATCTTACAGAAGGCTCCAGTGGAGGGCGGGCGTGGAGGCTGCTCGGGGCCCAGGTGCCGGCTCTGTCCTGATCAGCATTTCCACTGACCACTGAGATAAGGAAATGGATAGCAGGCCGATCTGGCCTGAGATGGCATGAAGGCAGGAGAGCTATCAGAGTCCATCTTGAAAGATTCTGTAGGCTTGGAACAATGAGTCGCAAAGTAACACGCTCGGTTCAAGAGACACAGAATGGGAAATAGCTAGCTTGGTAGCATTTCTTCAGGCAAAGACTTGTGGGCTTTTGTTAACTTGTCTTCATATTAACGAATCATGTGATATTGCTCCCCAAAGCTGTTGCTTGCTGTTCCCAAACACACCGTCCTCACCTGGGTTTTGTAGAGTACGCTGTTTGCTAGGTACCGTGTTACCCTTCATCCTCTTCATCAAGGCACTCCCTCCTCCAGACTCAGGTGTCAGTCTGCTCCTCCAGAAGAGCCCCAGGCCTGCCCTGCCGCTCTGTGCTGTCTAAACCATTAGTCCAAACCTATCATAGTTTTAACCAAAGTGTCCTATCCTCAGATATTTCCTTTGTCTTCGCGAGAAGACCTAAGCTTCTGTGTCTTTGCTCTCTGTGTCTCTATCACTCAGCACCACACCCAGGACACAATGGCTGAGGAATAAGTGCTTGATAAAGGAGTGGATGGGTGAGTGAATGAAACACAAGAAAGCAGCAAGGAGGACCTAGGGACCAACGCAGTGCAGTCACACAGGACCCTGTGTGTTTTAAAGCTCTGTTGTCACCATTTTGAAATTCTTAATTTTTGAACAAGCGCCCACATTTTCATTTAGCAATGAGCCCTGCAAATTATGTAGCTGGCCCTATTCATCTATGAGTATAAAAGAATCCATTTTATTTTTACTGTAAGCTTAAACCATTTGATGAATATTAAAATCTATGCCAACTTGCATCTAATCTTTGTCAATTCATGGAACAAATATTGGCCCATGTTTTGCATAGTCGCCATAAAAAAATACATACTACTTATCCTTTTTCCACTTATCATTATTTTGTATGTACATACTTGTCCAGGCCTTGACATAGTTCCCATATTTGTCAGTTTAAATAGCTCTATCATATTCTAGAATGTAAATATACCATGGGTTTTAAGCCAAACCCAATGGCTAGGCATTTGGGTTGCTTCCAATTTTTATAAATAGCATTTCTAAGAGCAAGTAAGTACAAATTACTTTCTTTTTTCTCTTTGAGGCTATTTCCTTGGAGTACATTCTCCGAAGCGGAATTATCAGGTCAAAGGGTAGAAAGAATTTTATAGCTTTTAAATATTACTGGATTGTTCTCTTAAAAAACTGGACCAATTTAAGGAGCCATCAGCATTATACGTGAAACTGCTTCTCAAGTTCTGAAATAATTATTTCCTACTAGGTTAATAGGTATATGATGATATCTTAAAATTGAAAATAACCTTAATGTTCAACAATAAGGTTGTGCATTTTAAAAACATGGTAAGTCAATATACCTTCTCTATATGATCAGTAAGAATCAGTTTTTAAGGGCACCCAAGTCCACTGGCAGGGCACACAGTCAGTACCCCTCCCAGCCTCAGCTTCTTTGTGCTCCACAGGGTGATCTCAAGCCTGGGTCCCCCAGAGGACAGAAGGCCTCGGCCCCAGATCTGTGTCTCAGAGGCAGACGGGGCAAGCTGAGTCCCAGCACTGCCATTTCTAGCTGTGCACCCCTGTGAGCCTCTGCTCTTACCCGTGAGCTTGGGGTGATCCCAACCAAGTGCCTTCCAAGGTTAAGAGAGGATTCAACAAAATACTGTAGGAAGCAGGCTTTTTGAAAAGATACAAGATACTGGTGGCATTATTTTCTGGGAAGAGCGTTGGCTGTGCAGAGCCCCTGATCAATCCTGATGCTCCCGGGTGATGCGACGACACTCCACGGAATCTCAGCTGTGCTCAGACAGGAAGAAACAACCGTGAACGCGGGCTGCGTATGTGCCACGAGCTGTGCACCTTGCCGGAGGGAGGAGGCCGAGCTGGGACGTGCTCCTGTCTTCCCTCAAACTTCACAGTAATATGTATTTACTTAAACGTTTAGAAAGCTCTTACTGTTCCATGTGTTTCACCAAATTCACCCACTTAATCATCCTAACAATGTAGTGAGGTGTAATGAGGTAGGGACAGTCCCCATTGCATAGGTGGGGAAAGAGAGGCAGAAGAGGTTGAGTGACTTGCTCCAAACAAGTCAGCAGATAGACAGCTGGTGACGGAGCAGGATGCAAGCCCAGGTGGTCTAGCACTGGCTCCAGAATCCACACGCTTGTCCTATAAGCTAGACTACCTCCTAATGAATCAAGGGACACCAGAGCCAACATAGCCCTTGAACATCATCTACTCGAAACCCCTCATTTTTTTAAAAAAATTATTTATTTATTTTTGGCTGCATCGGGTCTTCATTGCTGTGCACGGGCTTTCTCTAGTTGTGGCGAGCGGGGTCTACTGTTTGTTGTGGTTCCCGGGCTTCTCACTGCGGTGGCCTCTCCTGTTGTGGAGCACAGGCTCTAGGTGTGTGGGCTTCAGTAGTTTGGGTGTGCGGGCTCAGTAGTTGTGGCTCGCGGGCTCTAGAGCACGGGCTCAGTAGCTGTGGCGCACGGGCTTAGTTGCTCCACAGCATGTGGGATCCTCCCGGACCAGGGCTCGAACCCGTGTCCCCTGCCTTGGCAGGTGGATTCTTAAGCACTGTGCCACCAGGGAAGCCCAACACCCTCATTTCTGACATAAAGGAACTGAGGGCTTGTCAAACCGCACCCAAAAGCGCTCAGTGCGCAGGGGCTGAGCTGGATGGAAACCCAGGCCTCCTGACTTCCAGGGCAGCACTCCCCTTCCCACATCTCCCTGTGGCCCATGTGCTGGCCTGGAATCAGTGACTGGGCTGGGAGGGGACAACCTCTCATAACCTCCATCCCTGAGGGCCCAGTCCCAGGAACTGAGCAGTCTCCATGCTGTTGGAAAATCAGACTGACAGGTCAGCTCTGGAAAAATCAAGCTGAGACCAGTGCTTTCAGGAGAAACACCAAAACCACCATTTGCTCTGGCCAACAGAGCAGTTTCTTTCAGGTTATTTCTGTCCAGAGGAGTCAAGGGCATGGAAAGAAAGAGGCAGCTAAAGCACATTTCTTTGAAAGAACGTAATGCAGAAGGACAGAGGAAGAGTGCTCCCCAAGGCTCATCTCATTGGCCCAGGAGAGGCACTTTCCGCCGGGACCGGTGACAGGCTGGGCCCTCCAGTGGCCCTCCTACCAGTTCTGTCCATCTAACCCCTCCCCTCCCAACCTCTCCGTGCCTAGCCCTCCCTGCATCTGGACATCTCTCAGCTCCTTCAGAGATGAGTTCTGATGCTTCCTCCCCCTCCTCCACCTCTGCTGACGTGCACCTTCCTTGAGCCTCTATGATTATAAGTCAGTGATGTCTGGATTGACTACAGGATTGGCTTTCCCTCCAGCAACAGCCCTGACCTCTCATTTCTGAAACCTTGCTGCCAAATCTCCTGTTGCATTGGGCCTTTAGCGGAAAGAGTCCTCACCTGGGAATGCAAGAGCACTAGTCAGGCAAAGCGCGTCCAGTCCTGGTTCTACCACTGAAGCTCTGTGTCCTTGGGCAAGTCACTCAATTCTCTGAGCCTCAGTTTGCTCATTAGTAAAGGGGCTAGCAATTCCCGCCCAGAATTTCTGGAAGAAGTGAATAAATGTGAAAACACAGTGAACTGTGATGCCCAACGCAGATGTCAGGTATGGAATTGCTCCACCTTGCAGCTGGCCAGCTCCGTGACCTGGGCAAGTCCTAGTCGTTGCTTTGAGCTTCACTTTCCTTCTCCACAATAGACATAATCACACCTTCTCTTCTCCAGTGTTGTTTTGGGGACAAAAATGACATATACATGTGAAGACATTTTTAACCAATAAAATGGCCCACCCCACTGATATATAGTGATTATAAATGATGCTTTTGGAGAGTGTTTAATGAAACAAATAAATAATTGTGCTATAAGTGAAGAATTCGGGATACAAAATTGTATATACAGTATATAGAAAAACACATAGAAGGGACTAGAAGGAACGGTGGCAAAATGCTAACAGTAGATGTCTTGGATTATGAGGATGCTTTACCTGCTTTATGAACCACTTTTTTTTCTACAGTGAGCATATATCAATAATTAACAGGGTGTGGGGGGATTAGAATGGTTTTTATTAAGGTTTTATAAAAGTTGTTGAGAAGTCTTGTTCTCAGATTGCTCAGAAAGACGCAGCACTAACAGCCAGATCGATGCCTAACACGAAATCTGCTGGACACCATGTGTTAGGGAGGGAGAGAGAGAAGGAGAGGGGTGTGGCCCTGCAGGGAGTGGGGAGGGGAGGTAGCCAGACAAACCCAGCCCAGGAGCCACAGGAGCACCTACTTGTCACTTCCATGGGCCGTCATAGGACAGCAAAGTTGGCAGGAAGCCCAGAAACCTCTAGTCACTCACCATCCCCCATCCCACTTTCCAGATCAAAATGTGAGGCTAAGATGGGAAAAGTGACTTGTCTAAAACACCAGGTCTCCCATGTCCTGCTTCTCCAGCCCTTCTGTGTCATCTCTGGGGGCTGTGAACTGTTCCCACCCCCAGACTTGTGCCCTTCTGATCTTTAGCTGCTACTCACCTTCCCAGTTCTCAGGTCAGCATATCTGCTAGGGAATCAGAATCACTAATATGGACTTGGGCACAGAATATTCAGGATGTGAATCTGCCTATCCTTGTCCAGAAAATAAGGTCACTGCAAACACAGCAGCTGAATAACAGAAACCATAGAATTTAGAGATCCTAGAGCCTGGCACATCTTCATCTTGCAGATGAGAAGACTGATGCCCAGAGGCCTTGAGTGACTTACACAAAGTTACCAGGTTAGTCTGTGGACGTGCAAAGTCACAAACTTAGCTCTTTTTACTCCTGGTCCTGTGCTCTTTCCCATTATAGTGTTCAGCCCCTCAAAAATGAATGATTGAATAAATTAATAAATGGAACAAAAATTGATAATAAGTGTTGTGATTTAATAGCTAATTATCACAGAATGGAATTCCCAAACTATTGGGAACATATATAATAATCAAAGAGTTCATGTTTTAATATTCAAAGATTACCTACAAACCAATAAGAAAAATGTAACCCAACAGAAGGAAAGAATGGATAAAGGATACAAAGAGGTAACTCATAGAAGAAGAAATTTAAATAGCCGACAAATATATGTCCTACTTTTGTAAGATACGCTTGTTATAAAAAATTCAATTCACTCAAAGGAGGATTGGATGGGGAAGCTTGAGGGACCCCACATTTTACATTATGTATTACTGCATTGCTTAAATTTATTATAACAAACATTCTGAAATTTAAAAAAAACTGGTCTTCTAAAATATAAACATATATAACCACACAATTTCGAAGCTAAACATTTCTTTGTTGTTTGGAATTATCTTGGCCAGCATTTGCTTTTGTCCATCTACATCCTTAACATGCTCCAACAACAAATAAATGGTGGATTCACATCGCTGACCAAAATTAATTCCAGGTATGTCAAAATGCCAAAAGTGAAACACAACTTTAAAATATCACACGATAATACAAAAGAATTTAATCTTGCGCTGAGAAAGTCCTTCCTAAACGAAACATAATACTGGAAAGCCATACCTAGAGAACATAGTTGACAGATTTGACTACTTACAAATTTGTGCAACAAGACTTATAAACAGAGAAAACAAATGAGAGGATGGGAGAAAATATTTGCAATATATATAACACACAAAAGATTAATGTCTAGACTTTAGGTTAATAACCTAAAATTAATTATAAAAGAACAAACATCCAATATAAATAAAAATGGGCAGAAATTATGAATAGGCAATTCAGCAAAAAAAAAATTTAAATGGTTAATTAATAATTTTTATGATGCTCCACCTCATATATAATTAGAATACCCATGAAAAGTGGTTTAAAGTTATAATCCATATTATGGAATACTTTGGAGGCATTATTTTTTTTAATTAAGGCCAATCTATATGTACAAATGTGGAAAGATCTTCAAACATATTTCATAGAAAAATATGTTACAGAACAATGCAAATATTATACTTAAAAGCTTTATATCTGTTTTCATTTATGTACATATACATGCGAATGCATGGGCAAGATTCTGAAAGAATACACAACAAACTGTGAACACTGGTGTCCCACTGGAAGGAAATAGGAATGAAGGAGGTAGCTTGGGAAACAAGGGTATGTTCACTACTTATTTTCTTTACTAATGTGCGTATTGTTTGAATCTTTTGCAAAGCTGTATTCCTCTATGACCTGTGTATTTTAGAAGACAATTAAATAGAACAATGGAGAGGTCATCATGGCTGTGTTTTCTACTGAACCAGACTATCAGGAATTGCCTCAGTTTTAGGAAAAATCTCCTAAGATAGAAATAAGACAACCAACTTTAAAAGCATCAGGAAGTTTCTTCTAAGTCCACCCTCAGCCTTCATGGTGCATGAACCCAGGCCTGTTTCCACTTGTTCAATCCTCAGAGTGCACGTGGAAACCACACAGAAGAGGGATCTTTTCAGACTCTCATACAGAAGTGTCCCACCTCCACCTCCTCCCACCTTTATTCCCTCCCCTCCCCCCAAGGCAGGTTCCCATCTCTACCTCTAACCAGGCTCCTTGCCCCCAGAGTCCTCCTGCAGGAAGGACAGCTCCAGATCCTTTGCCGGCAAAGCCCAGGCTACAGACATTTCAAGAGAAGAAACTTTACAAAGTGAACTCAGGCCACCCCAAGGAGAAGGTCTCCCAGAATCCCTGGTCACTTCCATTACCTTCACCCGAGGGATGAGAATTTCTCCTCCGCACCATTAAAAGATGCCAGATTCAGAAAGCTGTCCATTTGTCACAGGGTGTGAGCACCTACTTATGTGCCAGATATCATGCAGGACCTTTCGTTTCATTCAGTGCTGATTTCATTCAGTCCACACCATGGTCCCAAGGTGGGCACTACTATATGTCTACATTTTACCAATGAGAAAACCAAGATCCGAAAGGTGACATCACCAAAGATGTTTGGGACCCACAGGGGTAAAAAATGGGGACCCAACCCATGAGGAGTTCATAGTCTAAAGGTAGAGACTCTCAACAATGAAGAAATCTTGGGGCACAGATCATACTCTGTAGAGAGGCAGTGTGAGGCAAAGAGACTCGCTGGAGACTAGCTTGACAGTTTGACTCAAAAATATGTAATTGTACCACATTGCGCTGTGTGGAGTTCAGAGATGGAGATAAGAAAGCGCTGGGAGCCATGGAGATACACGCACCCTAGGCGGGGGTTCAATGAAGGCTTCCCAAAGTGGCGAGCCAGGATTTGGACCCCAGTCTGTGTGTCCCTAGGCTTCACGCCCTCTCCACTTGCCACACTGCAAAATCGACCTCTCTACACCGAGGATACCTCAAGGTAGAGATTATACTCAACAAGAGAGGTCAGTGTCAGGCAAACAGATCACGATGAAAACCAGCTTGACAGAGTTTCACCCAAAATCATGCCCCAAAAAGAGCTCTGACTCTGGCAAACACCATCAAGGAGACCAGCTTTCTCCTTTAGCCTCGGCCTTGGGAAGTGTAGCCCTTCCTCACCGTACCCCAGGCGCAGTTTTAGGGCTGAAGCTGCTCTCTGCATGGCCTCTGGAGCCCCAAATTCCATAGTGCCATCTCCCCTTTCCAGACCCACAGGCATCCGCCTACACTCCATCCTTTCTGCTTTCAACTTTTGAGCTGGTCCTCGGGGCCACTTCTTGCAACCTCAATCCCTTTATCAAGTAGTCTGATCTAATTTCTCCACTCTGCATCCTTGCCTCTGGGACTGCTCCCAGAATGCACACAACGAGCAGCGCTGCCCCACATCCTGGCCTCCGCCTCCCTCTTTGGCTGCGCCTGTCACATAATTCTCACTCAGTGCTCACGTTATCCCAGCCCGGGGGCCTCAGCAGGGGCCCGTATCCTTGAGTTATCTCCTCACTCGTTACCTTCACTACCAAACACATTTCTGGTTTCCCCTGCTTCAGAGCAGGCAGACCTGTGGAGAAGCCCACTGCTTACACAGTGGGCCCTCTTCATACCAGAGAGGGAGGAAGTATTTCTCCAATCACGGACCCATCCACGGTGGGTCTTGACTATTCTGGATACTTGAACAGGATACTTTTCTGTCTTCCCTCTTCCTCTGCACACCTCTCAACACACACATGAAGCACAAGTCAGCCACACAGACACAGCTGTTTAGACAGAGGCATTGTGCTTTAGCACAATGGAAGCCAGAACTTCCACGGAACCTCCCCCTCCCCCAAATGCAGACACCAGAGATGCGGCCCTTGGCTACCTGCCCAGGAAGCTCCCCATCCTCTCCAGCCCCTGCTCCTGGGTCCTCCTGACAATTTGACTGTAGCCACAGGCCACCCCACATCCCCCTTCCCAGCCTAGAGGATCCCATCCAAAGCAGACAGGGCTTTTTAACAATCAGCTTGAATTTTTCATTAGCTGCAGCTTCCTTTGAAGTTCCTGCCTCTACCCCTTTCACATCGCCAAGCTATATATAGCGGGGGGAGGCCCAAGCCATCACAGAGGAGAGCCCAGCGCATATGTGGGTTAAGGTTTCCATGAACCCACCTGTGAAGTGGACCCCTAATGAAGCTGATTATCAATTCAATCCATTTCCTCCATGCAGCCCACGTGTGGCCTACTTCAGACAGGCATTTCTGAGTACACGAGCAAAACCCATCCTGCTACTGCTGCAAGAAACTTGACTCTTCCCTGCTGATGAGGATGACCATGATTAGGATAATGAAGGCAATAAAAGTGATAAAGAGGGCTTCCCTGGTGGTGCGGTGGTTGAGAGTCCGCCTGTCGACGCAGGGGACACGGGTTCGTGCCCTGGTCCGGGAAGATCCCACGTGCCGCGGAGCGGCTGGGCCCGTGAGCCATGGCCGCTGAGCCTGCGCGTCCGGAGCCTGTGCTCCGCGAGGGGAGAGGCCACAACGGTGAGAGGCCCGCGTACCGCAAAAAAAAAAAAAAAAGTGATAGAGGTAGATGCCTTCCATCTGTACATTTCATGGTTTGCAGTGCTCTTACACATTCATACTCTCATCTTAGCCCCCTAACAACCCTGTGAGGTCATTGTGATCATCACTATCAGCATCGGGTTTACAGAAGAGGACACTGGGCTTCGGGGTTAAGTGACTTCATCCAGGGACAAAATCAAGGGAATGGCTGAAGCAGGACTGAGGATGTTTTCCGATGACAATTTCAGGCTGGAAATTTCAGAATGAGGAGACCAATTAGTTCCCCTTTCCTCTCTGGGGTCCCAGGCCTGGGAAACATAGTCTAGATGTGTGGATGGATGGATTTTCAAGTATTGCTACTCACACCAGTTTTTTGGAGATGTTTGAGAGAAAAGGAGCGAAGAGAAAAAAACCTTTTTTAGTTCTAAATACATATGCAGACAGTGAGGGAGGAGCCCACATACATCCATTCTAGGAAGTCCACACACCAGCCTCTAATTCTTGCCTCCACCCCCATTCCCAAGGACGCCTACCTGATGTCAGGAAGACAGAGCTCTCCCCGGGGGAGCACCTGTCCCTTTAAGGCCAGCAGGAAGGCAGAGTACTCTAGGAAGAGGAAGAAAGAGGGAAGACCTCGCCCCACTGCTCCCCACAACCCGAAGAAAAGAGGGCCACCCACCTGCCACCCACCTGTCAGATCTACCTTATGCCCTAATTTGGCTCCAACTTACCTCTAGGCCCAGGGTAGGAGCAGAAGATTGAGCTGGTTGCTTTATGCCACCTAGTGGATGGCCAATAAATGATCATTGGTGAATGAATGGAATGGAGTGGAATGGAATGGAGTGGAGTGGAGTAGAGTGGAGTGGAATGGAGTGGAGTGGAGTGGAGTGGAATGGAGTGGAGTGGAGTGGAGTAGAGTGGAGTGGAGTGGAGTGGAATGGAGTTGAGTGGAGTGGAGTAGAGTGGAGTGGAGTGGAGTGGAATGGAGTTGAGTGGAATGGAGTGGAGTGGAGTGGAGTGGAGTGGAGTGGAGTAGAGTGGAGTGGAGTGGAGTGGAATGGAGTGGAGTGGAGTGGAATGGAATTGAGTGGAATGGAGTGGAGTGGAGTGGAGTAGAATGAAGTGGAGTGGAGTGGAGTGGAGTGGAGTGGAATGGAGTGGAGTGGAGTGGAGTGGAATGGAGTGGAGTAGAATGGAGTGGAGTGGAGCGGAATGGAGTGGAGTGGAGTGGAGTGGAGTGGAATGGAGTGGAGTGGAGTAGAGTGGAGTGGAGTG
>NC_041217.1:86813656-86813858 GCF_002837175.3 Physeter macrocephalus | reverse complement strand
GAGGGAAGTAGAGTGGAGTGGACTGGAGTAGAGTGGAGTGGAGTGAAGTGGAATGGAGTTGAGTGGAATGGAGTGGAGTGGAGTGGAGTGGAGTAGAGTGGAGTGGAGTGGAGTAGAATGGAGTGGAGTGAAGTGGAATGGAGTTGAGTGGAGTGGAGTGGAATGGAGTGGAGTGGAGTGGAGTGGAATGGAGTGGAGTAGA
>NC_041217.1:86787129-86813398 GCF_002837175.3 Physeter macrocephalus | reverse complement strand
GAGTGGAGTGGAGTGGAATGGAGTGGAGTAGAGTGGAGTGGAGTGGAGTGGAGTGGAGTGGAGTGGAGTGGAGTGGAGTGGAGTGGAGTGGAGTGGAGTGGAGTGGAGTGGAGTGGAATGGAGTGGAGTGGAGTGGAGTGGAGTGGAGTGGAGTGGAGTGGAGTAGAGTGGAGTGGAGTGGAGTAGAATGGAGTGGAGTGAAGTGGAATGGAGTTGAGTGGAGTGGAGTGGAATGGAGTGGAGTGGAGTGGAGTGGAATGGAGTGGAGTAGAGTGGAGTGGAGTGGAGTGGAGTGGAGTGGAATGGAGTGGAGTGGAATGGAGTGAAGTGGAGTGGAATGGAATGGAATGGATGGAAGAAAGGCATAGAGCAGACCACAGCATGGCCCCCAACCTCAACCTCATGTCCACCTTCCTCAACCTTCCTCCCACGGTAAGCACCCCAGTCTCCCGCTGCCCTCTCCTCTGTCTCCATGGCCTTGGACTTCCCTTCAGTGCTGTCCACAAGCCTTTCCCTTTCTGCCCCAGGGTTTCCGTGTCACTGAGGACACTGGTGTGACCTTGCTCAGCACACATGCCTGTGTAGTCCACAAGCTCAGGAAACCAATGCCCTCGGAGGCAACACTCAAGCAACGGGATGGAGGAGCCAGTGGATAAACACACACTCTCAGCTGGATGGTCGTGAGATGAAGACTATGTTCTCCCCGGATGGCCTCGGTGAGACCCAGCCCCATTTCCCTGCAGCAGTGTCCTCCATAACGACCTTTCTCTTGGATGTTCCTCCTTCCCTCACTTTCCTCGGGGCCTCCCAGATATACTACCTACCATGAGACCCCTCGGAGAGCTCTCAGGACTCCTGGCCCTCTGCTGTTTTCTCGGCTCCTGTCCACAGAATAGGTAGCCTATTTCTACCTCCCCGAGGGAAATCCTGCATGCCACAGTCTCCAGAGGGCAGATTAACAATACAGCTGGCCTGGCTAGAGCACCCTGCTCTGTGCATACAACTAGGCTGTGCTCTTTATAAACCTTATTTCCAAGCCTCACAACTACTCTCTGAGGCAGGTGTTACTATTCCCATTTTATAGACACACAGATCAAGGTTCAGAATATGACACAAATCACAACAAGACACAAGTAATTGGCAGAGCTGGAAATTGGCCCCAGGGCCAGCTGGGGTCTCACCTCAGTGTTTCACAGGATGGTAGGCCTGGCCCCAAAACAGCAGAGTGACCCCCAGGACCAGCCTGGAGACACGCAGAGCCCTGAGATTAGTTCCCCATCACCCCTGACAGAGGGGCAACAGAACAAGGCTAGAAGATGGGAGAGAGCATGGGGTTGGGAATAGTGAGACCAGACTGGACTAGAGCACGGGAGCAGGCTGAGGGGCTGGGAAAGGGTGCTGTAAGGTCTGGAGGGCTGTGCATGTTGGAATAAGGAAGGTGGATTCCTCCCTGAGGGCAATCTGGAGCCTGGGAAGGCCCTGAAACAAGGGAGTGGCAGGGTCGGGTTTCTGTTTTAGAGAGACTCCTTAGGCTGGGCGTGGTCACAGAGCGGCTGGACCCACTGTCCAGGAAGGAGATGATGAAGGCCTGAAGCAGGACAAGTGACATAAACAGCGCAGGGCGAGGAAGGGCTAAACGCAAAAGATGTGGAAGGCGAGGAAAAAGGTCGAGTTGAAGACAGCCTCCAGGGCTGGGTCCAGAGCTGCTGCATGCCCTGCCACTTCTCCTCAGGACCTGTCTGGAGCGGGGGTGTGGGTCCCTGGGGGGCGTGACCCAGCACCACTTCCGCACCAGCCACAGCACGGCCAGCCTGGGCAGTAACTCTGGGCAGCCTCTCCATCCCCCCCAAGCCTGGGGCTGGGCTCCTCTCCTGCCTGGGGCGTGGTCGGGAGCCTCTGGGAAAGGGTGAGGCTTCCTCAAGCCCCATCCGGGGAGTCTCTGCTGGGCGATCTCTGCCCTCTGAAACCCGTGAAATATTTACAGGCAGCCAAGCACGGGAAGGGAGGGGGAGCTAGGACATGAATTATTGACAGCTCACTTTCATCCTGGCCCGGGCTGCCGGGCCGAGCAGAGACCCAGGGGACCCCCAAGGCAATCTATGGGCATTAAGCAGAGCTCTTGAGGAAGCCAGGGGTAGAGGCCCCTGACTGTCAGGGGAACCAGAGGTGGCCTGAGCAGTGTAGCTCCTGTCCTGGCCCCTTGGGGTGCCCAGTGTCGGGGACGGGGTAGTGAGCAGGTGCTTGGTAAGGAGCCCGGCGGCCCAGACCCTCAAGCCCGGCCAAGCATCCCCCTCCCTCGCTGGCTGCCTCTCGACACCAGGGATGTGGCCTGCCAGGGCTGTACAAAGTCTCCTGCAAGCTGCCTGTCACTACAGAGGTCCACTGCCCCCTCTGAGATGACTGTCGATGTTGTTCCCAGTCTTGCGGGGCACCAAAGCCAGTCCCTGGGGCAGCCCTGAAGTGCAGGCCTCCTTTGCTCACACAGCATCTCTGCACAAACCTCTACAGAACATGCCCTAAGGAAAGGCCTCCGGGTGACCGCTCCCTACTCCAGCTCCCTGCCTCCAAGGAAAGAGCTGGATCCTGCTGTCAAGGAGCAAGGACTCAGCAGATGTGGTTCTGAGTCACAGCACCGCTAGCCAGCCGTGGATCCAAGCCTCAGTTTTGCTATCTGAGAAATGGCTATGAAGACGGAACCTCCCGGCCTACCCCCTGGGGCTGGCAGGCGTATCCAGGAGAGCGCGTGAGGATGAACTCTGCAGACAGGTGTTGTTCTGACCAAGCCCAGTTCTCCCCGACTGCAGTCAGTGCCTCAACCTTCTCAGGCAGTGAAAACCTGACAGCCAGGGTGGCAGACCCCTCAGCCATGTGATCTGGCCCCAAGACCAGAAGCTTTTCATATTTTTACATTTGTCCTTCCAGGATGTGAGGTGTTGGAAGAGCCAGCCTCCTGCTTGCACGTGACAGCCCAGTCCTCAGATGAGGGAAGAAACCAAGATGGGGATGGGGGTGGCAAGGCTCTGGAACCCACAGTGGGACAGGCAGCATCTGGGTCACTGCCCTCTTTCATCACCGAGCTGGGAGGCTCACCCAGATCCTGTGGGCCTCTGGTTTTCTGCTGGTAGGCTCCGGAGGCCCGGAGCAGTGTGCACAGGGAAAGGTCCCCGCCCGCCCCCCACGTGCCTCCCAGAAGCCCACCCCCTCCCGCCCTGTGGTCCAGCCGCCCGCTGCAGGAGCCAGCCAGACCCACAGGCAGATGGGGGTTCTGCTTCTCACTTGCTTGCCACCTCCGTCTTCACAGCTCAGGGCACTCTGCGAACTTTCAAAGTTAGCAACAGTGACGAGAGGAAGAGAGAGGGAAGAGATCAGTAGAGGGCTGGGTGCGTGGAAGGAGCAGCCCTGCTGACAAACCCTGCAAATCATTTGTACAAAATGTTCCATTTGACCGGACACAGTAGTTCTCAAAGGGGACCCTACAGGCCTTTGGAGTGAGACCACCCTTGGGTGTGTAGGATCATCCTTCACTGCAGGACACTTGGCTTCCCTGGCCCAGTTCCCTTATGCAGCACCTGCCCCCCACGGTTCGGTTACACGCAACCACCAAGCACATTTCCAGTGGTCTCTAAGGGCGCAGTGCTGCCCCATTAAGAACCACTGGTGGAGCCTCCCCAGAGCAGAGACCCAGCCTCTCCCTTCCCTTTCTGCTTGACTTGCTCTGTCCATGGCACCGAGTACCCATCTCAGCCCGCAAGGTGCACACAAAGCACACTCCTACCTGCCAACTCAGCGTCCCCTCCAGGTGACTGCTGGACAGACTATCTCTGCCTGCCAGACTGACCGACTGCCCAGCTAATTGGATGACCAACTAAACTGACTGACTGCCTGCTTACCTAACCGATGGAAAATGCAAAAGCCTTTCCAGAACAAGTATTCCCTAAACCGGGCACAGATCTGCATCAGCCACGCCCTCTAGGGTCACAGACCCTCCACCACCTCTCACAGGGGAGCCTCGCTTGCCTTGATTCCCTTTCTTTGGGAATCTCTGCCACCACCCTTGAGGAACAGAGGCCATTGGTCCTGGCCCTAAGACCCCAGACCTCCTCCAGATAAGCCCACTCCCCAAGAACCCATCTCCTCCCCTGACTCAGCAACCCGAAGATCCTGGATTCTGCCAGTCTTTAGACGGACCTCAGGGATGTGTCACAATATGAGTCACGGCTCCCCAGCGCCTTCCCTGCAGGTGCCAACACGCCGGAGCAGCACTTCCCCACGCCTCACCTGAGCAAGATCAGACGCCCCCAGCCCGATTCACACCTAGCTGGCTTGGCCTGTGTGAAATGCAAAAGCCCTCTCCTACCCACCCTCCCTCCCACCTGGACTCTTCCAAATCCTGGCCTTCATCCACACAGGGTAACATCCGTCCATCCATCCATCCATCCGTCTAGCTCTTCACCATCTATCCATCTACCCATCTGCCTGTCCAGCCCACACTCCAACCATCCGTGTAATAAGTCTCTCACTCAACGTTCAGTGTTTATTCAGTAGGTAATAATGAGGCCACACCCATCCAGTGTCAGTTACGCTCACTCAGCTAGCCCCTTATTAAAAAGCTTTAAGGTCGGTTTTCTCAAACTGTATCCCTAGAAGCCCACTTCTTCCACTCATTCCACATGCATTTATTAAGCACCTATTATGTGCCAGACATTGTACCAGCTGCTGTGGATACAACAATAAAGGATATGGTACCTGCTTGCCCAGGGCTTGTTTGTCACTGAGGACAAGCCACTGAAACAAAAAGGGGTCCATTTTGAAACAGTGATGAGCAGAGCGTGCCAAGCAATACTAGCACTTCTACAGGGCTCGCCAAGTCTGGCACCGCTCTGAGCCCAGTACATATGTTAACTCATCTGATCAGAAGGCGGACACCTATTCCAGGGGGAGGGGAAATCCAGACCAAGGGAAGAGTCTGTGCAAAGGCAAGATCACAGTGACTGCAGCAGAGGAGACAAATGAAGGAGTGGTAATAGAGGAGGCTGAGAAGGAGGCAATGTTATAGTCATTCTTCCCCAGACATGTGCTGTGTTGGGACCCAGGGATTCAGCAACTGCAAGACAGAGAGAGCCCCAGCCTCACCAAGTTTATAGTTTAGTCTTAGAGGAGTGAGGGGATCAGTACACATCAGAATCTACGGAGGACATTTTGAAAAATCCTCTGGATGATTCTGAAACGTACCCTTTACCCAGGCTGAGGATTATCGTATTAAATGGTCTCAAAATCCACTTCTAACTTTAACATTCTATAAAAGGATAGGGACTTCTCTGGTGGCACAGTGGTTGAGAATCTTCCTGCCAGTTCATGGGAAATGGGTTTGATCCCTGGTCCGGGAAGATCCCACATGCCGTGGAGCAACAAAGCCCGTGCACCACAACTATTGAGCCTGTGCTCTAGAGCCCGCGAGCCACAACTACTGAGCCTGCGTGCCACAACTACTGAAGCCCGTGCGCCTAGAGTCCGTGCTCCGCGACAAGAGAAGCCACTGCAATGAGAAGCCTGTGCACCACAACAAAGAGTAGCCCCCGCTCGCAGCAACTAGAGAAAGCCCGCGCAGCAACGAAGACCCAACACAGCCAAAAATAAATAAATAAATTTATAAAAACAAAACAAAACAAAAACATTCTATAAAAGGATAGATTTGAGAAAGGAACGAAATCATCCCGCCTTAGATGAATCTGAGGTGCTAACGTTGGTCTTGGAGCCTGGTCAGGGTCATCAGATACTGCTGGGGGCCTCCAATCATGATGGGTGACATGGGTGTGGTGATGCATCACCCAGATCTCCACTACAGGATGGAAGTACTCGTTCCCACAGCTGCTGACAGCTCAGAGCTGAGTCCCGCTCCAGCACTGCCCTCTGAGGAAGGGCTCCACCTCCCCTAAGCTTATACCCCAGGGCAGCCCACATCCAATGACTGATGGAGGGACATAAAGGCTTTGGCTCCCCGGCCTCAAATAGGAGTCTCTTGGAAGGGTCCAGAGCTCCCCATGGGATCAGCTGAGACCTCTGTGCAAGATCACAGTTCAGCCTTCCCCTTTGCCCAATGCTTCTGAAGTGTTGATACTAAGTGCCCTTCCCAGTAATCCTCCTGCATGCAAATCTCTGTCTCAGAGTGTATTTCCTTGGAAAACTGACCTATGACAATGGGCCATACTGAGCTGGACCCTAGGAGGGTGCTGCCTTAACAAGCCTACCCATTCATCCACCCTCCCGTCTAAACTCCTCTCCTGACTTGAGAGGCCCACCAAGGAGACCTGCTCACCATTCCTTACACATCATTTATTCTTTCTGTATCTCTATATGCCAGGAGCCACTACCAAATCTCTCCTACCTTAAAATGATTATAAATGTGATGGCCCTGGCCTGGAGCTTCATCACCACCACCCACTACCCTTTTCTCTGTACTCCCTTAAAAAACAAAAACAAAAACAAAACCTGTTTACTCCTCCAGGAAGCCTTCCTAAACTTCCCCTGAGTTTGATGAAATTAGAATCCTAGAGCACTTGAATGTCCAGCTGTTGTTAGTTTGGAAACTTTCGTGTGTTTATAGATGGACTTTTTTTTTTAAATACATTTATTTATTTATTTATTTTTGGCTGTATTGGGTCTTCGTTGCTGTGCACAGGCTCTCTCTAGTTGCGGCGAGCGGGAGCCACTCTGTTGCGGTGAGAGGTCTTCTCATTGTCGTGGCTTCTCTTGTTGTGGAGCACGAGCTCTAGGAGCACATGCTTCAGTAGTTGTGGCACGTGGGCTCAATAGTTGTGGCTTGTGGGCTCCAGAGCTCAGGCTCAGTAGTTGTGGCGCACGGGCTTAGTTGCTCCGCGGCATGTGGGATCTTCCCAGGCCAGGGCTCGAACCCGTGTCCCCTGCATTGGCAGGCAGATTCCTAACCACGGTGCCACCAGGGAAGCCCTAGATGGACTTTTAAAACCATGTTTTGGGGCTTCCCTGGTGGCGCAGTGGTTGAGAATCCGCCTGCCGATGCAGGGGACACCGGTTCGTGCCCCGGTCCGGGAAGATCCCACATGCCGCAGAGCGGCTGGGCCCGTGAGCCACGGCCACCGAGCGTGCGCGTCCGGAGCTTGTGCCCCGCAACGGGAGAGGCCACAACAGTGAGAGGCCCACGTACCACAAAAACAAAAACAAAAAAAAAAAAAAACCATGTTTTGGGGTTCTTTGAAGTCTATATTTGTGCATTCTCTGCCCTCGGGAATGTGTGTCCTACTTCTCCAATAAAGGAGGGGACAGAGATCCCCCAAGATCAAGGAGGTCCTTCATCTAGGAGGTCCCCCACCTCTGCTTGGCAACCACTTGGCTGCCCACAGAAGTGACCAGGGTCTGATGACAGCCCAATAACTCAACAGGAACTAGAAGTAGGAGCACAGCCTACTTGTAGCCCTTTATTCCCATCAAAGACCTGCGTGCACAGTCTCTCCAGAACCTCTGGGGGGCAGGCAGGATGGCTATCATTATCTCCATTGATAAATGAAAATCCTAAGGCCAGAGAGGTGAAGTGACTTGCCCAAGGGCACCAGTCAGTGAGCAGCAGTGTTCTAGGCCAGAACCCAGGCCTCCCTCCCGCCAGCCCAGGGCTCCTCCTGTCGCACTCTGCAGGGAGGCGGCAGCCCAGTGCTGGTGAGACTGGCAGTGTGTGGGAGCTTGGGAATCTGGTCTGCAGCACAGCAGTGTGCTCCTGGTAGGCGAGGTGGCCCACGCCCACCCGGGGGCTGGGAGATGCTGGCAGGTGCTTGCTGGGGCATCCCAACTGCCACCCTTTTCCCAAATGGCCGTGTGCAAAGAGCCCTTTCAGGAGACACAGTCACCAAGGAGGCCTGGGGAGCCACAGCCACAAGAGCAACCTGCAGAGTCCTCCAAGGACACGGCCGGAGGCTGAGCCCATTTGCAGGAAACAGGGATGTACCAAGCACACAGGACTCCACTGCGCCACTCTGCATAGGCTCCCAGCCCTCCTGACCTCACCCAGACCCTGGGGAGTACACTGAGGGGCACCGAGGGCTCACAGGGGTCACAGCATGATTGGAAGTGAGACCCCTGAACCTTACTGAGCTATAAAGAGGGGCGAGAGAATGCTCCATCAGGACTGTTCTCTGGCAGGAGGCCTAGGAGTGGGTGGGCATCAGCACTGGCTTGTGAGGAGCCCTCAGAGCAGCCTCTGAGAGCTCACGCCCCCCAGCCTGCTGCAGTGAGGACCACCAATGGCTCTGTGGCCAACCCTGAGCCTCGCCTCACCCTAGAGGGGCAGACCCTGAGGCTAATAATAAACACTTACAGAGGACAGAGCCCGTGCCAGGCTCCGCCCTAACATTTTACATAGAGTAGTAACACACACACACGCACGCGCGCGCGCGCGCGCCCGCGCGCGCTTTGGGATGGGATTCGGATGGCGGTGACCATGCCAGAGTACCAGGCAGCGGAGGCCCCTGGATGGAGGCCTCTGGCCAGGGCTGGACCGGCAGGCTGCTGCGCAGTGGGGGACCTGGAGAGGAAAACCCCAGACCGCCTTCTGCAGAGCCGGCAGTGCGGCGCGCAGCAGCCACGGCGCAGCCCCCGGCTCCGTCCACGCCCGCAGCGGCCCAGCCTACGGAACCTGGCCTCCCTTTAGTTCAAGAATGAGAACCAGACCTTCTCCAGCCGCCCAGCCTTCCAGACTGGGCCTGAAGCAGGCAGACACCTGGGCCAGGTTGCGGGGGCGTCCGCCCACCGGTTCTGCCCGGCGTCTGCGCCGCATCCTTACCCAGCAGCGCCCTCTGCTGGTCGGGCCGGCTCTGTGCGGCTGGGAAGGCGACTGGGCCGGGACAGCCTGGCAGGAGCCGGCACCTTCTCCCCCACAGGGCTGTCCCAGGAGAGCACAGAGGCTGGGGCAGCCACTTCAGCCTGGCCTGCCAGTCCGGGAAAGCTCCGGCCTCGATTTATCTCTGAAGGGCGGCTGAGAAGAAGAGCCAAAGGAGAGACTAAGATGCACAGGCTTCGGAGCAGAGAAGCCCCAGTTCTGCTTGTCCAAACCTGGTGGAAGCCACTTGGACCATCGTTTTACTGATCTCTGCAATGGGCATGACGGCTCCTTGGCCCCAGGGTTATTGGAAGGGCTGCATGTGGTGAGGATAATGTTCAGGCTAACAAGAAGTGGTCATCGTTACATGTTCCCCACCCCCAGCCCAGCAGAAGCAAAGAGGTGTCCCACCCTGCTGGAATAGTGACACAGGGCTTTGGCACTGCTGCCCCTGTGCAGCTCCCTTCCACTAACCATAAGGGTGCCCAAAAGATAGGCCCTCTGGGGAAGGTCATCTCCAGGCAGAGGTCAAACAACCCTCCATGTGAACTTGGGCAAATTAAGTCCCTTCTCTGGGCTTCACCATTATATGGGGGAACTGGACAAGATCTGTGGATCCCAGATACTAGACTATCGCATGCGTAACACCTAGCGAGCTCTCTATTAATGCAGATTCCTAGACCTCCACTTCCTGGGGTTCTGATTTATGAGATCACTGCGGAGTCTGGGAATTTGTATTTAAACACCCTCCTCAGTTTACTTGGATGTCCAACAGGATTTAAGAACCACTACTTTAGGTGTTCATCGGGTCTTCTCCAGCTCCAAGATTCAGTAACCTTAGACATGTTGAAGAAAAGGCCTGGATTGATCCCTGAGCCTTGGTCTCCAGCCTGGAGCAGCCCACCTTCCTCTCAGAAGACAGCTCCAAGGGGTTTCTCCCTGTCTCTGTTTCTCCTTGGAAGAATGTTGGGAATTGGCTCCTGGGTAGCAGATACTTCTGGTTGCCTCCCTAAAAATCATGCCTCTTGATTCCTTGGTAAGAGAACCCCAGTTTTGTTAAATGGTCCCTTAATCAGAGACAATGATAGTAATCTTGATTCTTCTCAGCCAGTTCTGATAATCTCATTTTCTTGGCAGGTATTTACTCAAGAAGCATCATATGAACCAGTTTTGGCCAAGGAAACATGAAGGGAAGTTTGTGGAGGTAGAGGGGTGTTGGGAAAGGTTACTTTAAAAGAGATACAGGGGCTTCCCTGGTGGCGCAGTGGTTGAGAGTCCGCCTGCCGATGCAGGGGACACGGGTTCGTGCCCCGGTCCGGGAAGATCCCACATGCCGCGGAGAGGCTGGGCCCGTGAGCCATGGCCGCTGATCCTGTGCGTCCGGAGCCTGTGCTCTGCAACGGGAGAGGCCACAACAGTGAGAGGCCCACGTACCGAAAGAAAAAAAAAAAAAAAAAAAAAGAGATACAGGAACAGACACTCCCTCTTCTTTCCTGGATATAGTCACCACTGGGAGTGATATCCAGAACTTCAGCAGCCATCTCTCAACTGTGAGGGGATAGTTTGAGGGAAAAAACCCTCAGCCTGGAATTCTGTCTTCCACCTGACTCATTCTCCAACCTGACTCTTCCTTGCCCTTCAACCCCCCTCTCAAACATCACTCCCTCAAGAAAAGAACCCGCACACTACCCCTATTCTCCTTGTTCACCCTTCTCAAGCCTCCTAAGCTTTGCCTTTGAAACACACATCACAGTTTGAAACGATACATCTGTAAGATTATTTGGCCAAACCTGTCCCTCTGACTAGACTATAAACTGCATAAGATCAAGAACCCTGTTTTTCTGGCTCATCATTTAACCCCAGCACCTCATACAATGCCTGATAAATCAGATGCTCCGTACATTGTTATGAAATGAATGAATAAACAAACTCTCACCTTCCCAAACAAAGATCATGCTCATTTTCAAACTCCACCCCCAGAGCTTTAGGCAAATAGACTCCCCTTCTGAACAACTCTCTTCCGTGAAATCAGAGGATGCCAATGCTAGATGAGACCCAAAGATTTTTTCAGATAAGCAGACCAAAGCCTCAGGCATTCACTGGATCATCAACAGTCCCTGTACATCCTCTCTCTGCCCGCTGCTGTGCTGGGTATTGAGGACCCAGAGTTAACTAGGGCAGGGTCCCTGCCCTCCCAGAGCTCCATCTGGTTGATTTTCCCGATGTTTTCCTCCCTTCTGCCTTCCCCTGACCCAGTTCTCCATCTGTCCTGTGAGGCACTAAAGCCAAGGCAAGTGTGACAGCAAGACACATGGGGCCCTACTCCCTCCTGGGGGTGACCTAGGGACTTCTTGAAACTCTTGTCTGGAAGGATAGAGAGATGTCCCATCAGTGCTGACCAGAGGCTGAAATGGAAGACTTCTGGCCAGTTCTTCTTGCCCACCAGCCAAAGGAATCAGCTATCATGGAGTTTCCAGGGTACAACGGATAGCTCGTAGTTGCCTCAGTTTCCCCAGGGTGACTTTCTCCCTCAGAAGCAGGGATTTCTGGGCAACAGCAGGGGGGGAATTCAATCTCCATCTCTGAAGCAGATAGAGGTCCTATAGAATGCTCCTCAGCTGCCACCTTCGGTGCCCTTTGTTCCTCTCTTAGAGGAGATCAGTCTCACTGACCAGGTGGAGCTGTGCCAAACCCGTGAGGCTTGAAGTCAGGACTGACAAGGAGACCGGGGGCAGGGGTCAGCTCAGGCTCTGGGTGGGGTAAGGAGAGACGCTCAGGTTGGAAAGTTGTCATGACAGGGTACGGGGAAGGAGCTGAAGAGGAGCTGAGAGAGTTCTGCGGGCAGGCATCTCTCAACAATGCACTTTCCAACTGGGCACAATTACCCACGTCGGGCACCACAGTCCAAGCTTCTGAGTTCACCAGTGCCTCTCTTTGCTTTACTCCCTCCCCTCAGATGAGGTGCCTCATGGAGCATGCCCGGTCACCCAAGAAGCCCCTTCCAGATCGGCAGGCTTGGAGGGGTGGAATCAGACAGAACATGACACTGGGGAGAAAGGATTCCTTTCCCGGAAACCTCAGGGGGTTCATCTTGGAGAGGTGGGTTGGGGTAGCAGCACAATGGGGAGAGAAGAAAGTGGGAGAGGAAATTCTTTTTTTTTTTTTAAGATGTTGGGGGTAGGAGTTTATTAATTTTATTTATTTATTTTTGCTGTGTTGCGTCTTTGTTTCTGTGCCAGGGCTTTCTCTAGTTGCGGCAAGCGGGGCCCACTCTTCATCGCGGTGCGTGGGCCTCTCACTATCACGGCCTCTCCCGTTGCGGAGCACAGGCTCCAGACGCTCAGGCTCAATAGCTGTGACTCACGGGCCCAGCCGCTCCGCGGCATGTGGGATCTTCCCGGACCAGGGCTCGAACCCGTGTGCCCTGCATCCGCAGGCGGACTCTCAACCACTGCGCCACCAGGGAAGCCCCGGAAATTCTTTCAAGGAAAGAGCTGCTCTGTAATTCCTTAAAGACATTCTCTCATTGCTTTCCTCCTCCTCCCCCCACTTCCCTCGCCTCCTTCTCTTCTCCCAGCTCCTTCGCTCCCACTCCGTTTTCTCCCTCCCTCCTCCTCCATCTCTCATTTCCCTTTCCCTTCTCTTCTCCTTCTCTTTCTCTCTCTCTTCTCCTCCCTCTCTCCTTCCCTCTCTCCCTCACTCATTCTCCCCATCTCTCTCCCTCTCTCATTCTCTCTCTTCCACCTTTCCCTTCCGGCACTGACAGTCTTTATACAATTAAAGTAGGGCAAGAATGTTTTCCAAGGCTTTAAAATATCCTTGTTAAGGAAATTCACTGGGAGGGAGAAACTCTGCTTAATTTCTTGGAAAATACAAAGCATATGGTGAGAACTGCTGTTGTTTCCCCTGTCCTCCAGATCCCCTCCTGAGGAGATCACATCTCAGGCTCACCTGTCAGGCAGGTGGGGCCTGGATGTTGATGGCCAGATCCAAATTTGCCATCTCCCATCTGGCTCCTGTCCTGCGTTCTGTTTGACAGGTGAGTTTAGCGACCAGAAAAAACGCCTTTGAACACCTGCTCACTAGAGAAAGAAAGCAGCAGCTCCTCCCATCTCCCTCAAGTGGTCCTTCTCCCCACACCCCAGTCCAGAGCTTCAATAAACTCATGGGCCCCGACCACTTCCCAGAACAGTCACTGTAGAGGCTCACTGGGTAGGCAGAGGCCAGCTGGGAGGTGGAGAGGTGGGGAGAGGAAACACACCTAGAGATGAGGCAGCCTCTGTATCCTTGAAAGACATGGAAATGACCCAGAAAGGACCAATTTTGCCCATGAGAGTAAACAGAGTGGTTATAGTAGTGGTACTTAACTTTTCTGGACCACCTTTTGGGGATCTGATGAAAACTAAAGCTACTCCCCAAAAATGTACATACACAGAACAACAAGATTTTGTATATAAGTTCAGTAAGTCCATTGAACCCAGGTTAATAATCCCTGCATCAGAGGATAGCATCACCCTTAGGCCCGGTCAAGAGGGGACCCTACCCTGCCCTGTGTCTCAAGCTTTAAAGGGCCTCATATCAAGCATAATGTAATTCTCATTCGTATATACTCATATATACTAAGAGATCATTGTTCTTTCCATCTTCCTAGTAGCCGTGATTGCCTGCAGCCTTCATGTCTCCTTCCTCCTAGCCCCAGCACATATCATGGCCAAGCCCCAATGTTCCTGAGCTCTCCTCCACTCCTTCCCAATCCTCCAGTCCTTCCATCTCTCTGTCCCGCACAAGTCTGCCTGATCCCACTCTCCCTCTCACACCTGGTGGTCTGGCTTCTAGAAAACAGGAGGTAGCGTGATCACTGAGCCCACCTAGGGGTCCCAGAACAGCAGCAGCAAGGTAAGGACAATGGTGAGAGGTGGAGCCACTCCCAGACGCTGCCTTCCCCTCTGCCCCGTCTTCCTCTTGGTGGGTTCCTTCCCTCCCCAGTGCCTTTCAGGTTCTCTATGTCTTTCTGTTCTTTGCACTAAAACTGGCGTCAGCTAATATGTGTTGAGCATTTCCTATATGTCAAGTGGCCTGTACGTGCATTATATCTTTCACCCTTTACAGTGAAGCCCATGAAAAGGGTCTTCTTATGTCTGCTCAATAGGTGAGGAAGGGCACAGGCTTGGGGAGGTTACACTCTTCCCCACCAGCTTATCAATTGCAGTCAGATTCCTATTCAGAGCTTCTTCCTTCGAGTCCACTCGGCTCCCCACTACTTATTAACTGACCAAAGACTGATAGTGAAATTTCAGGCTACAACCTGCCAGATGGATAAAGCATTCCAGGGTCAGAAAGATCTTGGAGTCCCACCGCAAAGTTGGCCTGCTTCCTCTGCTCTGAAAGAACTTAGCATGATCAAGGTAGTTCACACTGAAGCCTCCTGCCCGGGCTGTCCAAGAGAAGCAGACCCATGAGAGCTAGTGTTAGGGCCCAGGTAGTACTGTCAGATCTCACTGATCAAAATGCAGGGCATCCAGCTCGGTCTGCATTTCAAATAAACAAAGAATCATTTTTTAGTATAAGTATTGCATGGGGCGTATTTAATCTGTACTATACTAAAAAATCATTCACTGTTTATCTCGAATTCAGATTGAACTGGGTGCCTTATATTTTACCTGGCAAACCTGGGCCCGGGCCCCTCAGGTGTGGGCTTCAGCCGGGCAAGTGGAGAGGACGGGCAGCTGCAGTTCCCTGCACCCACCACAGGTGAGCAAAGAAGGCTGGAAAGGCCAGTCCAGCCTGGGCTGCCGGAGGAGGGAACCGGAGGCCCTTTTCCTCTGAGCTGCCCTTTTCGCCTTCCAGTTCCTTTGCCCTAGGTCACCTTCTGCCCCGTCTCTGGCCCTCCTCCCAGGCCTCCACCCTCCCTATCTGCCGAAGAAGCTGCCCCAGAGGAGGGGGCCCTCCTGCTTTGCTGACCCCAGTACACCCAGGTCTGTGATCCAAACATACAAGACAGCCCGGCCGTCTTTTCTGTGACCCGAGGTGGCAGGGGTGGGAGGGCGGCCAGATCCCTAGGCCAGCGCAGGCGCCTTTCAACCATGGCAAATGCCTTCATGGCAAACTTGCTCACTGGGGCCACGATTTCTTGTCCCTAGAAAGCTGAGGGCTGTCCTCAGTGCAGAAGGACCTGGGTCAGAATCCAGGGCAGGCAGGCCAGAGGCTCCAGCCTCCCTCCTACTCTCACATTCTCTCCATCTTGGCCCCTGGGGACTGGCTGGGGGGACACACGACATTTCCTGTTTCTCAAAGGAAACTGTGAGTCATTCCAAGCAAGTGCTTTTTCTGTTTGTCTTCTTTGAATGAATCTTTAATAAATTAGAGGAGGGTCCAATTAAGCATCACTCCAGCACCAGGTCAGCAGATGGGTTGAGGGAGTTAAGAAAGGACTGCTGAAGGGATGGGTGCACATAGTTTAAAACCAAGGGCACAGGGGTATCCAGAGCCCCCAGGCTGGACAACTGGAGGAAATGGCCCAAGTATGTAGGTGCCGGCTGGGCTGAAGGCTGGTAGCTTCTTGGGTGTAAATCAAGGCCAGCAGCATGTCACTCTCATGGCTATGGTAAGCATCACAGGTGATAATGGGGAAGGAATTCGTGGGATTCATACATTGCAGATGTGCTCATCTGAGGACAACCTCTGGTAAGGCATGTAGGGAAAAGCAGGAGCAGTGATTCAAGTAATTCTCACATCAGCATTGGTGCACAGTGGACAGGCTTCACTTCTTCCAGAACAGAAGTGCCAGTTACTGGGACCTCAAGACTCACCCCTCACCCTCCCAGCTTCTGCCTCTGGGCCCATGCGCCCAGGGGAGAACATACAAGTTTCTCAGCTTTAAGCCATTCCTTCCTTTGCCTGGCTCTCTGATTGCCTCCTCTACACCATGCCCCACCTCAAGGCAGCAGAACCTATGAGAGGGCCCTCCCCCTCCTGCACACACACCCACACTGGGAAGCCCAACACACACAGCTTCAGAAAGACCCTGACAGCCCCATATGGCTCCAGGGACTTCGGGGACTTGGGGCACAGAGTGGGACGAGACCTCAGAGGTCAGCTCTTCTAGGCCCTTCATTTCCTCATGGGAGGGTGGAGGCCCGGGTGTGTGTGTGTGTGTGTGTGTGTGTGTGTGTGTGTGTGTGTGACTAGTCCAAGGTCACACTAGAGCCATAGAGAGACCACCCAGCTCTTAACTGGTAAGCTCTTTCTGCTATGTTACCCTGACTTTCTCCTAATTTTTGGTAAACTTTTAGCAAACGTTACATTTCAGAGAAAAACAAATTTAAAGTCCAGTAACCCTGACCCAATTTGCTTTCATAACTAATAAATGCAGACGATAAACTGACAAATAAGAAATTGCTTTTTAAAGAAAAGATGTGTTTTATTTAAGGCAGATATTACAATAAAAAATATATTTGAAAAGTAACTGCAGTCTTGTAACTTACTTCACTTAATTTATTTTCCAAAATAAACGAGTCTTAAAGTAGAGAGCATTGACTTTGGAGTCAGATCTGGGTCCATAGCCTGGTTCTGCCACTTACCAGCTGTGTGACCTGCGGCAGGGAACTTAACTTCTCTGAGCCTCAGTTTCCCCACTCATAAAATGGGTATAAGAGCAAGATAGGCCTGTTGAGATGATTAAAGGATATAGTGTGGGGAAAGCACTTAGCCCAGGCCTGGCACACTTCAAACCATAGAAACGAGCCAGTATCCACTGAGACGTCTTCATGAAACCACATGAAACAGAACAGTCACTGCCTGACTATAAGAAACCTCTTTCTTGGACGTCAGGCTGCTCAATCCAGAGAATGACTGTTATGGACTGAATTGTTTACCCCCAAAATTCATGTTGAAGCCCTAACCTTCATTGTGACTGTAGTTGGAGATTGGACTTTTAAGAGTTAATTAAGGTTAAATGAGGTCATAAGAGTGGAGTCCTAATCTGAGGGGATTGGTGGCTTTATAAGAAGAGGAAGAGAGAGATCTCTTTCTCTCTCCATGTGCTTGCACTGGGGAAAGGCCACTTGAGCACCCAGCAAGAAGGTGGTCATTTGCAAGCCACAGAGAGGCCTCTCATCAGAACCTGACTATGCTGGCGCCCTGATCTAAGACTTCTAGCCTCCAGAACTGTGAGAGAATAAATTTCTGTTGTTTAAGACACCCAGTCTATGGTATTCTGTTAACAGCAGCCTGAGCTAAGACAATGACCAACCCATGCTGACTCCCTGGAGCATGACAGCTCCCAGCCACAGGGACAGAAAACCACACACCACACCCTGGCAGTGGAGCCTCGTGGTGATGTACACGGGCTCTGACTCAGACTCCCTGGAATTAAATCTCAGCTCTGTCACCACCAGCTATGTGATGTGGGGCCATTTATTTAACTTATCTGTGCCTCGATTTCCCATGTACGAAACAGGGCTCATAAATTTACTGTGGGGATTAAATGGATTAACGAATACAGTGATCTCAGAGCTGTTCAATCAACAAATATTTACCGAATGCCTACTCTGTGTCAGGCACTGGGGGTCTAGCAGGCAAAACAAAAATATTCCTGCCCTAATGGAATGGAGGAAATGGCTGATGAGAAGATAAATGCAATAGTGATAAGTGCTAAGGAGATAAAAAGAACAGGAGGAGAGGGATAGGGCGGGGATGGGGGCTGCAATTTTGGATAGGTAACCAGGGATGGCCTGATACAAGTGGCCACGCAGACATCCGGAGGACAAGCATGCCAAAAGACGGAACCGCAAATGCAAAGGCTTTGAGGTGAACGCATGTCATGTCTAAGGAACGGCAGGTAGGCTGATAAGGAACAGAGCGAGCAAGAGAGAGAGCCCTGAAGAAGAGAAATCACGGATTACATAAGGCTCTACAGCCATGGGAGCCATAGGAAGGTTTTGGGAAGAGGAGACATGAGTTATGTTTTTACAGGATCACTTTGGCTTCTGTTTGGAGACTGTACTATGGGGAATGGAAAGCAAATATAAAGAGGCCAGTTAGGAAGCTACTGGAGTAATCCAAGTGAGAGATGATAATGTCTTGAACTAAGGTGGAACAGTGGAGGTGGTGAGATGAGGTCAGGTTCTGGATATATTTTATCAGTAGAGCAATATGACTTGCTATAGATTAGATGTAGAAAGTGAGAGAATGGAGAATCAAAGAAAGCACCAAGGTTTTGGTCTGGGCAACTGGAAAATGTAGTTGCCATTTACTGAGCTTGGAAAGATGCCAAGAGAAGCTGGTTTGATGGGAAATAGCAGATTCGTTTTGGACATGTTTTAAAATGCCTATTAGCCATCCAAGTGGAGATACAGGGTAAAGAGTTAGATACGCAAGCTTGGAGTTCAGGAAAGAAGCTAGGCTGGAGATAGTTTTGGAGCTATCAGCATGTAGAAGATACTTAAAGCATGAGGCTGGATGAGATCACCAAGGCAACAAAGGTATATAGAAAGAGATCAAGGGCTGAGCCCTGGGTCACTCCCATATTAAGAGCTCAGGGAGCCTGGGAGCAACCAGCAAAGCAGAGTGAGAAGGAGAAGCTAGCATAGTTACCACAATTCAGTATTTGTAACTGTTTGTGTTTATTGTTGTCATTCTTGGTTGACGCGCAGGCTCAGCGGCCATGACTCACGGGCCCAGCCGCTCCGCGGCATGTGGGATCCTCCCACACCGGGGCGCGAACCCGGCTCCCCTGCATCGGCAGGCGGACGCGCACCCACTGCGCCACCAGGGAAGCCCAGCAGATTCGTTTTGGACATGTTTTAAAATGCCTATTAGCCATCCAAGTGGAGATACAGGGTAAAGAGTTAGATACGCAAGCTTGGAGTTCAGGAAAGAAGCTAGGCTGGAGATAGTTTTGGAGCTATCAGCATGTAGAAGATACTTAAAGCATGAGGCTGGATGAGATCACCAAGGCAACAAAGGTATATAGAAAGAGATCAAGGGCTGAGCCCTGGGTCACTCCCATATTAAGAGCTCAGGGAGCCTGGGAGCAACCAGCAAAGCAGAGTGAGAAGGAGTAGCTAGCATAGTTACCACAATTCAGTATTTGTAACTGTTTGTGTTTATTGTTGTCATTCTTGGTTGTTGTTGGCTGCATCACTGCAGCACCAATCCTCAGGTCAGGGTGATGCTATCTAAGGCTGACAGAGGGTACCTGAAGGATCTGAAAATTAGAAATGCTGCCAAATTAATTTTTCATCAGAACTAAAGAGCAGGACAAAAGAAACACATAACTCAGTTGTGTAGTGATAAAAGCTGGTGCAAGGAAGAGGAAAGATCTTGCCAGGGAAAGATAGAAAGAGGAAAACATCCCCCATGTATAAAAGGGAAAATAGGAGGGAAAAGGAGGAAGCCACATCACTCCCACCCCCTGCAGCTGCCCCCTTCCACCCATCAGAACGACAGAATAACAGGAGACAATGAGAAGACAGAAGCATTTTTTAACTGCTATCTTTATTTTAAAAGATCAACTATAATCATATAATTAAGGTGCCTTGTTTGATGGAAGGATGAAAATTCATGCTTGATTAGGACAGGAAATACGGCTCTTAGATGCTGTTTCATAACTAGCTGGCCCCTTTGACTTACACCCCAAAGACACTTAGGAAATTGTGAATGTTTGGCCAAGGCAGTCGTGGTTGTTCAGGTTCACAGAGGATGGGAGACATCCATAAGGACCACGATGGGGCGAATATTGAGACATCTTTGAGGACAGTGATGGGGTGGCTATGGAGATAGCTGTAATACCGAGAGCCCAGGTAACCCTCCAGGTACAAAACCAACAGCTCAGTCTGTACCAGGCAAGATGTGGAACAAATATCCAAACAATTCTTGTGCAACCACCTGGAAGATGACAAGAGGTGACAAGACTGCTAGTGTATCCCCGAGGAAAAGCAGAAAGTGCAAGACCAAATTCAGCACACTCATAGCTCAAGGAGGCAGGAGGGAGATGACAGCATGGATCTTAAGTTATCTGGTTATTGTTCCCAAGCAATCCACATGTCATATGTACATCACATGCATATAATAAAGAGGGCTGCCTTTTATTAGGCTATCACGGGCACAGAACTAAACCCTTTACGTAAATTACCCTATTTAATTCCAACAACAACCCTGTGAGGTAGGGGTGCTATTTTTACTGCCCCCTCCCCTCTAACAAATTATTGGGTTTAGGCTTAGGAGTCAATTGACCTTTCCAAGGTCACACAGCTACTAAGCAGATAAGTTGGGCCTTGAACCTGAGGCTGACTGGCTCTAGAGTCCAGGCTCATAACCCCATACCTCTGCCTCCCTTCCCAAGGTTGCCAGAAACTCACCTTCCTCTTGCCTCCCAGTCCTCCTCCACCACTTTCTTGATGGGCACTCCTGGTCCCCACAGTCTTGACTGCCAGTAAGCCCTCAGCTTGCACCTACTTCATGGTCAGACACAATGATAAGCACATGTTAAGTGCTCAATAAATACTTCCTGAATTAAATATCTGGTATCAACTTTGACTTGGGTTCTCCAGCACGCAGAGTGAAGAAATTCAATCCCAAGGGAGGCAGAGAAACAAAGCCTTTGATGAATGTAGACTCAAGCTGAGATGGGACCCTTTTCCTTGTGGCTTTGAGAAACCCTCCACATAGGCCCATAGATTGCCCCTGGGCCATCACTGGCCTCCTGCCATTATCCAGCTTCTCCACCATCATCAGGAGACTGATGACTGATTCATTCACTGAGAGACAATCCCCATTCTGTCACCACTACTGTGTCAACACAGTGTCAAAGAAACTGGTCATGTCAGTGGGGGCAGAGGAGGACCACTCAGGCCCTCTAGTGCTGTGTAGACACCTAAATATCACTTGTCTTATGTTTTACCCTTGTTAACGCTTATGCAATATTTAGTAGGCATGGCCCGCACAGAAATGTTTATTCCTGTGCCTTTTTGTCCATAGACTGGAAGCTCATATCATAACCTGGGCATGCCCTCTAATCACAAAAGATTTTTTTAATGAAAAGGAACAATTCTGGCAATTTCTCATCCAGAGGCTTTATAATCTCAACAGAAGAGATAAAGTGAGAAGGTGGGACGAGATGGTCTGGAAGCACACTTCCTGAGTCACCATCCCAGGATTGTCTTTCTAAGTGAGACACAGGAGACTGGAAAGATACCTTAGCTACTGCATCTCTGAATCTGTAGGTCAGGCTCAGTGTCTCCCTCTCCCAACTTTTCCTACGAACCAGAAACCTAGACACATTTTTGGACAAAAGATTATTAAACAACTTCCATAACCAAGAGACACACTGGAGATGTTGTCTAGACGGCAAAATATTAGAATTTCAGGGACATTGCAACGATTTATGAAAACAATGTGATAGCATATTTGAAAATTGGGACAGTACCAGAAAACCCAGGATATATATTGTCATACCATCAAAATACAGGCTGTTCATTGAAGATATTTTGCCAAACCATTCTGCAGGCCTAGACAATACAAATCAAATTCTGTAACAATCGATTTATGAAAAAATCTTTGAGCCCCAGGTCTACAGCCTGCTAATTGAAGCAATATTTTAGGATCCAAATCCTAAAAGTTTTCAAAAATTTCAACAGTGCCTCCATTCTGTGAAGCAGATTTTTCTTTCCTAAAGTTGGCCAACGATGCAGTGCCCCAAATCTCAGCACCAAGGACAGAACTCACTATATCAGGGAGTCATGCTCAGTTTCTCAACTCTGCAGACAAGAAATTTTTGTGAGTTCAAGATGAAACCACAGAATATTAGTGCTAGAGGCAATTAAGCAGCTCAACATTTTCATTTTACAGATGAAGAATCTGGGTTCCAAAGAAATCAAATGACCCGCTTAACATCCTAAAGCCAGGGCACTAGAACTCAGGCCTTCTAACTCCCATCCCTGTGTCCTTTCCCTGCACCATACTGAGAACTGGAATCACGTCCAGATCATTCCCATGCTCCTCTACAGAAAGCTTACCTGATCTGTCAGTGCTCAGTTAACATTAGTGCCAAGAGTGAATATTTGTGTTGAGAGAGAAAAGTAGAAAATACAAAGGAAAGAGAAATCTCCATGACTCCTCAATAGGGAAAGCTTTTCTTATTACGTTCTGGGAGTGTGACCAGTTGGAGAGGGAATACAGGTAATGAAGCACAAGTAAGTGAATTGCTCCTGCCAAGATCACAGCTTGAAAGAGTGGATGGCAGACGGGCAGCCCCAGCCAGCCAAACCCAGGACTGAGGAACAGGGCTTAGAGACCATTTCCCAACCCCAAATGTCAGCCAATCAGCAGCACATGTTGAGACCCCAACAGACGTACACAACCCCAGGTTCTTGGAGTCAAACACAGGCGTGGCTCCTGCCCTCAGAGATGCATTCAGGCTGGCGTGCCAGATCCCTGTGGAACCAGCCATATCACAGCGAGAACAAATCCGTGGCTCTCCCAAATGTGGATCTTCCCATGGGGAGGATGCAGGGGGCTGTGTGAATTTGGACAACTTATACTAACTCTCTGAGACTGAGTATCCATTTCTATAGAGTGAACGTTTAGACTAGATGGTCTGGAAGCACGCTTCCTGAATCACCATCCCATGATTGTCTTTCTAAGCAAGATATATGGGACTGGGAAGGTACCATTAGGTAGTGGGTCTTTGAATCTGTAGGTTAAGCTCAATGCCTCCTTCCCCCAACTTTCCTCACCAACCAGGAGCAATCACTCCCCTGATCTCACCCTAGACTTGTAAATGCCAAGATAACAACATTAGCCATAGAATTGGAAAGAAAGGTGGATATTAATGCAGAGTTTACATGAAGCCAGCTGGCTGGACATCAGAGGCAGCTTTTATTCTGACGAGCTCTCTGCCAACAAGATTCCAGCCCTCATCCTTACAGACTCAAACGCAAACTCAAACTCTATCAAGACCCCAAATCAAATTTGATCAGATTTGGGGATACTGATATACACTAACAAACCTTACATGAAGACCAATGAATAAGACCAGAATGCCAATTAAATCACAATGAGAAATATAACTGTCAAGTGGATTGGAAACTTACTCAAGCTGACCACATTCTCTCTGTGAGAGTCAAATCATAGAAACATTGAGGAATTGGACAAGATAAGTTAACTAAGTTATTCGATCGTTTAATGGCATCAGGCTCTCCTATCCTGCCATACCCATCTCTATAATTGGGGTTCACCTGATAGCAGATAAGCTCCTCCCAACTGCTACAGGGTGTTAGATGGACTTTGCTGCTTTTACCTGATTGATTCACCTTCCTTCTGCTTCAGTTTCTAATTTCTCTTCTGACTGGTACTTCCTTCATGTGTGTATAAATTCATTTACTATCGAGTCCTTTTGATCTCACTGGTATTCTCTTTTTTGAAGGTTATTTTGTATCTCTGCTCTGATCTATTATATATTGGTCATGTGTTTGACTATTACTTGTTTGCCAAGTTCAGGAATTAGAGGAGGGACTCTGTATCAGTTAGATATGGTAAGATCACAGACTACCCTCAAACTCAGTGGCTTAAGACTACAATCGTTTATGATTTTTCATGCATCTGTGGGTGAGTTGATCTTGACCAGACCTGCTCCTATATCTGGGGGTCTGCTGGGAATCATCTGACCTGAACGGTGTTCAGCTGAGGCAGCTCTGGTCTTCATGGCTCTCACCCTCCTTGGACTAGCAGTGTAGCTGAGGCATGTCTTCTGAAGGCAATGACTGCTGCATGAAATGAGGCAGAAACCCCCATGACCTCCTGAGGCCCAGGCTTGGAATTGGCACACTGTCACTTTCACCTCCCTCTACTGGCCAAAAAGGCACTTGGTGGAACTCAAAGTCAAGGGCTAGGAAGAACTACATAGAAACTTCATAAATTTGGACTTTGTATGGTCTTCCCCACTTCACAAACAAGGAAACTGAAACTCTGTAGGATTTTGGAAAATTGATTCCAATTCCCCTGTCTGCAGATGCACGCTCTTCCCCCACTTCTGCTCTGCTTCCTCCTGCCCCGGCAGAGACTTGATGCAGAATCAGGCGTCCTCTGTGCCTCTTGGACCCTGTGGCTGGTCCTCATGTGCCAGACCCCAGATCCCTGCCTGCCCCAGTTCTGAGTCAGCAACCCCCTGACTGACTCTTTGAGGTCCTTGTCTGGCATCTCCCCACCCTTCCCCACCTGCTCCTCCACCCATAGCCAGCAGCCAGCACTCATTCTTGATCTGGGGAGAGAAGCATGCTCCCTGCCTCAATTCACCATCCCCATGGGAGGCGGATGTCCTGGGCTGTGGGGCTCTCTGCTCCACCGCTCTTGCTCCTGCTTCGTCTAAGAGCAGCCAAAGTTGAAGGGGCTTGGCCTGCAGACCACAGACTGAGTGGCCCAGTGTGAGCTGGGACTGCTGAGACTTTCTTAAAACGCAGAGAATTTAGAACCGGCACCTCAGGTTGCACTTTCAGAGGTTGCAAGGATGTAATTCAAACTCAAGGAGAAGAGTTATCAGGCAATAGGAACTTGTGCCTTTCCTAGGATCCTACCAACTGTGTTTGGATCTTTCCTGAAAGCTGTAGTCATTTATTCAACAAGAATTGATTGGGTACTTACTGTTTGCCAAACACTGTGCTAGTCAGCAATAATGCAAAGACGAATTAGATACTGTCCTTGGATACAGGAAGAGGGGACACAAGCAATTACAACATGACCACTGCTGTGTAGAGGAATGCACCTTGTGCTATAGGAGCACAGAGGAAGGAGGGCCTGAGTGAGCTTGTATGTATGAACTGGAGAAAGCTCTGAAAAGAAGGTGATGCTCCAGCCAGCACTTGAAAGATACACAAGAGTTTGCCAAGTGCACAGGCTTCAGAGGAATGGGCTGAGGGAAACATCCCAGACCAAGGGGACATCATGGGCAGAATCCAGGATGCATGTCGTCCTGGCATTGTTGAAGGACCCATGCAGGAGCAAGATGAGGTGGGGCTGGTCTTGTGGATTAGGTTGGACTGAAAGGAACAAAAACAAAATAGGCTTAAACAAGATAGACTATTATCTCTCTCTTACATAAAGGCCAGATATGTGTTCCAGGACTGGTTTGGATTCTACCAGCAGGGAGCCAGGCTCCTTCTATCTTGTTGCTTCCCTGTGCATAGACTTGACCTCAGAGTCAAGAAGGGACATCTTATTCCATTCCTTAAGAAAAGAGAGCAGAGTGTGTGAGTGCTGACTCTTAGAACAGGGCTCCTAAGAAGATACCAGCTAACACCTCACTTACTCCCTCCTCGGTCACTTGACCACACCCAGCTACAAGGAAGCTTGGGAAAAGTGGTCTTTGTTCTTGCAACCTCTCACCCAGCCAAAAATGATGATACTAAGCAAGAAGAGAGCACCAACATTCAGGGACAACAAGCCACATACATTATGAAAGGAGTTTCAATTTTGCACCACGGCAGATCGTGAATCATTGAAGAATTTTGAGGAGGGGAGTGATAGATCTGATTTGCATCCTGGAACAACCACTCAGGATGCTATGTGGAGAAAAGACTGAAAGGGATAAGGCAGAGGAACCCGTACAAAGACCACTTCAAAGCATCCACGGCCAGGCAGACAAGGAGGCGAGGCAGAAAGGAGAGATGCCAGGGAGGTGGAAATGATGGGAGTGGAGCGGGTGATTACTTAGAATAGAGAATGGCGCATGGGAGGGAGTCAAGAATGACCCCAAGTGTCTAACTTAAGACAATAGTAATGCTCAATAAATATTTGTTCAATAGTTAAATTTTAAAAAATGAAGAGTTGTTATGTGGGATTAAATAAATTAACATTTGTAAAGTGCTTAGAACAGTGTCAAGCACATAGTAAGCACTCGGAAAGTGATCATTAAACCTCTGGTCTCAGAAAAGGCCCTAGGTTAACAGTCTTTCTTACAGGGCAGGAAGAATGCCCTTCTAGGTAGCCAGGTTTCCCCTCTCTTCCACTCCTCTCCTCCACACTCCAGGTTGCGTGAAGAACCATCAGCATCCTGGCCCTGAATAGGTAGGACACTGACAGTGCTGGGTCGCCAAACAAAGGTAAAGAGAATGACCCAAGGGGACCCGGGTTCTTCAGCCCGTTTACAAAGACCTTGCTGAGCCCACCCAGAACAGGCAAGCAGTTCTAATTTTAAATCAGAGTAGTGGGAAATGCCTGGTCAAGGGGTTTGCTCTGTGAGCCAAGGGATGGGCAGGTAGGTGCAGAGTCTGTGAGCACATGCTCACAGAATTGGAGACGGGATGGGCTTCCCAGCCCCTACCTCAGCCAAGTCAACCATATTTAGAATTAAAATGTTCTTTAAGAAATGACAGGGCTTCCGTGGTGGCGCAGTGGTTGCGCGTCCGCCTGCCGATGCAGGGGAACCGG
>NC_041217.1:86749088-86786629 GCF_002837175.3 Physeter macrocephalus | reverse complement strand
AGCACCACCTCCCATATAGGAGAGGAAGAGAAGCACAGAGGCTTTGCGCTGGGCCTGGGATGCCCTGCAGACCCCTGGGGATGTGGGTGACCAGGAACTAGTGAGCACCCTGGGCTGGTGCCCCACCCCCCCCAGGGTAACTGTAGGTGCTGAAGAGCCAACAGTGAGGACGGGGCTGGAGTCATGGCTGGGCAGCCTGACCACACAACTCGCTGTGTTTGGGAAATTTAAGCTATTAGGTTGAAAGGCAAAGAAGCCCAGTTTGTGAGGCAAAAGCTTCCCCACCTCCACCTATTCCAGGGCCAGCTGAACTCTGCCTTTAGGCTATGCAGTGCTCCTTCACCCTCAGCCTGTTCTGGGGGTGGGGAATGATTCTTTACCCAGCCTCTGGTTTCTTAAGCAGCCCTGGTTGCCAGTTTAATGCGGAGAGAGCTTGAGAGAACATGATGCCTGTGGATCAACTAGGGATTCCATCCCTTGGTCCTGAACTTCAGAAATTTCCACATAGAGGAGGTTTCCTTTCAGCCTAGACCTGTGGGATTGGGTCCCCAGGAGCCCTCTTCCTTAGTGTCCTTGGTTTCAAAGCAGGTGATCCATTCTGGCTCTTTGGGGAAAGATTCATGAAAGTGACTGATGCAGAGGCAAATGACCATGTTGTTTTTGTGGAGTTGCAGGTTGTGTCTTCGTTCATGGTATATGTAGGTCTCTTGTGTATGTTCTGTATTGGTAAATACATTCTACGTCTTAAATAAAAACCGGACAGGGTGGGGAAAGACGAGAATGGAGATGATGAAGATGATGGGCTGTAGAGAGGAGGCCTGGGTTGGGTCTGGCCCAGGACAGCTGGAGCTGTGAGGGCCCTAGGGCCCTTGTGCACTCAGTAAGACAAGCTTCAGCCATGAGAAACTGAAGCTGCAGCACATGGAGGGCAGAAAGACAATTCGAACATCTAAGAATCCATGAAGACTGGAGTGTCTGAGGCAATGGCAGCAAACCTAGGCCCAGTGGGATGACCAATGAGACAAATGAACCCATTAGGCCTCTGAGACAACCAACCCACCAAGCAGTGGATTTGCTCCTGAACCTGAACTCCAGAGAATGACTATATATGTATGTATGCATATATACATATACACACGTATGTATGTATATATATGTATATATAAATATATATATGTGTGTATATATATATATATATACACTCTAGTGCACATAGTCAAACACATGCATATATTGCCCTGTGTCAGAAATATTGCATAAGCTTATACAAGGTTCAACTGCAATTTTTTCTATAGCTAGCTAGGTAGAGGAATTCGTGAAAGAGATTCTCGATACATATTTATATACACTGGATCCACAGATCCGCCTTTCCTCAGGACGAGATGCCCCAGTCAGCTGTACAGTCATGCCCATGACTAGGTTAATTCCTAAGGTGCAGTCACGTGAGGTGTTTAGACACTGCTTTCCCCGCTCACTCTCCTGGCTTTGCAGAGCTGTGTGCCCCCATTTGGAAGAACAGGGATGGGGTGGGCTGGAGGGCCAGAAGTTTTGGTTCCCCACTCCAAACAGTCTATTTTTTTCCTCCTGATTGAGGGCTTTTGTATTCTGATGGGGAAAAAAAAAAAAACAACCCTCGTTCAATGCCATTCCTAGGCTATTAATACTCTAAATATGAATACTGTGTAGGCTACTAAGAAAATAGGTTATCTCCTGTGTGTTAAATATTGAGATTCATGCAACAAACACCCATGCAGCTCTATCGCATCACTGGTAAATTTCACTGCAGTGTCAGTGTAGCTGGGCCCCAGCACTAGGAAAGCAGATGCCTGCAACCTCCAGTGTAACGAAGAAATCAGATATGTTTTTGTGACCCTGAAGCCTGCAAAAATGGTGAAATCTGAAGCTGAGAGGTCCCTTGGTTTGTTAGCTTCTCCCCGTAGGGCTAAGGGAGCAAATGTGAAACTTGACAACTCACATTCGGTCATCCTAACTGTCCCTCCCCTGGGCTTCCCTCACATCGACACTGCAGAGAAAAAACCAAATGCAGTATTTTCCGTTATGAAACACAAGCCTCCGGAGCGTCTGCTTGGCAACTGCAATTCACAAACCCCCAGCCTGTGACACAGAAAGTAATTCCAACACACAGCACTGTGTGTTCTTTTCAATGCAAAAATGGGAAAGACCTTTCGAATAATTACCAGAACTTTAAAGCTAAGCTACCGTGGTTTTCCTCTGTGAAGGGGGAGGTAAGCTCAAGTGGGGTGGTGGGGGGAACTGCATCTCCAAGATGCCGTGTGCATTTCATTAGGAAGAAAAGGTGACACTGATGTGGTGGGTTCTGTATTTGCTATGAGGTGGCCTCAATGTGTCCTTCTGAAATCCTGGCTTCCATAAGTGACTCCCATCTTTGGAAACCCCTAAGCCGGTGATGAAGATTTGCATGAAAGCCATGGATACATATTCTGTGTTCTAAATCAAAAATCAAAAGATCAAAAGTCACTTGCACGACTATTGCTTTCCATGCAGAACCAGATACACACTGTAGAACACACTGACTACAATGCAGGCTATTATGCAATATCTGCATTAGTTCCATTGAGCTGTGAGTATGTTAATAGGGTTCAATCAGACATCAGTTAACATTTTGGTAATATTCACATAGTTTGTATTAGCCAAAGTGCAGTTGGCTGTTTTCAAGTTTTCCTCTCTAAAGTCCTCGTTACTGTTGTTTACCCCCTCCTGGATCTCCATGTAGTCAGACTTACTAATGGTAGAGGCACTTCTACTTTTCTTTAGGTCAGGGGAGGATGGGATCTTTGGACAGCTTGTCACTTGCAAGTACTGGGCCTGTTCCTCTCCCTCTGTCTCCCGGTGGTAGAAGTAGTTGAAATTGGACACTATGACGGGGACAGGTAAGGCAATGGTTAACACACCTGCAATTGCACATAGGGAACCCACGATCTTTCCCCCAATAGTAGTTGGAACCATGTCTCCATAGCCTACAGTTGTCATGGAGACGACTGCCCACCAGAAGGCATCTGGGATGCTGGGGAATTGGGACTCTCGCTCATCGGCCTCTGCGAAATAGACAGCACTAGAGAAAAGGATGACCCCGATGAAGAGGAAGAAAATCAGGAGGCCCAATTCTCTCATGCTGGCTTTGAGGGTCTGGCCTAGAATCTGAAGACCTTTGGAGTGCCTGGACAACTTGAAAATCCTAAAGACTCTTACCAACCGGATGACTCGAAGGATGGCCAGTGACATGGCCTGCTGGCCCTGCTGAGCATCTTCTGGCTTCTCAGCCAGCTCTGTTCCCAGGGTGATAAAGTAGGGGATGATGGCTACAATGTCAATGATGTTCATGATGTTGGTGAAGAAGCCAGCTTTGCTGGGACAGGCAAAGAACCTCACCAAGAACTCAAAGGAGAACCAGATGATGCAGAGGGTCTCTACAATGAAGAAAGGGTCGGTGAAGGAAGTGGACTGCTGGTACCCGATGGTGCTATTGGAATAGGTATGGAAGGTCACTCCACTGCCATGCATGTCTTCATTCTCATCCCGGAATATGGGCAATGTCTCCAGGCAGAAGCTGACAATGGAGATCAAGATCACCATGACAGATACAATAGCTATAATCCTGGCAGGCCCTGAGCTCTCTGGGTATTCAAAGAGAAGCCACACCTGTCTCTGGAATTCATTTTCGGGTAAAGGACGCTCTTCCTCTTTGATGTAGCCTTCATCTTCCCGAAACATCTCCATTGCTTCTTCTCCCAGCTCATAAAACCGAATTTCTTCAGAGAATATATCTAAGGGCACATTCACGGGTCGCCTCAACCGGCCCCCAGACTGGTAGTAGTACAAAATGGCATCAAAGCTTGGGCGGTTCCGATCGAAAAAGTACTCATTCCGGAGAGGGTCAAAGTATCTCATCCGTTTCTTTGGGTCCCCTAAGAGGGTCTCTGGAAACTGGGCTAAGGTCTTTAGCTGGGTCTCAAACCGCAGCCCTGAGATGTTGATCACCACCCTCTCACAGCATTCGTGGTCTGCTTCTGGGTCATAGGTGTCCTGCGGGTGCCCAGGGAGGGCAGCGGCCTCATCCACTGGGTCTCCGGTGGCCACTGTCATAATTGGAACCAAGAGAAGCGCCTCTCGCTACGCCTTCTAGCTGCCTGGCGGCAGGGAGCTCAGGGTGCTGCTTACGGCCCCAGGAAACACAGCAGCATCGGCCTGCGCTCCTGCAGGGGAGCCCCCAGGTCTCTCTGAGAGCCAGAGAGATAGCCCCGCTTGGCTGAAAGACAGAGGCGGTTAAGGACATAAGACCACTCAGCATTGGCAACTCAACCTGGGTTGCTGCTTTTTCTCTCTCATCTCTCAGCCAAGAAGCTCAAAAATATGACCACCACCACAAAAAAGTAAGATTTATGTTCACCTCGTGGCCTGGCTGGGGATGAGAGGGGAACAGGTGGCGGTCTCTCAAGAAAGCTCTGGAATGCCCTGCACTGGGGGCAGGTGGCTGGTACAGGTCCCTCTGCACTGCACAGGCTTCACGGAGCACAGCCCCATACCAGAGGCTGGACGGGAACCTTCTCCCAGGCAGTGAACTAACGTCTTGAAGATACCTGCACCCTGGGAGGTATTTGCAGTGGTGGACCTTGGGCCTGGGTCTCTCTCATTGCCTACACCCCAATGACTCTACACATGGCTGTTATTAAATAATAGATGGATTTACCTGGCAAGGCAGGAATCTGCAGCTCTCTTCCTTGCAGAACTGATCCGATGCTGCAGGAATCCTAGATACACAAACAGGCAGCCTGATTCCCCATCACGTCTTCTCACTTGAGCTAGAAATAATGGTGAGTCATTCTGGGCAGGACAGTAGGCTCCAGGTCCTGGAGGTGAGCTCCAGGGCTGGGCTGGGCTGGAGAGCAGTAGGATGCCTGGTCAAGGGCACGCAGGACTCGAGGACAGCCGAGATTGGGTCTGGAGCCTTTGAAAGGAAGGAGGCAAGATGCAGTGCTCAGCAAAAGCCAGAGTCCTCCTGGCTGTCCTCAGGAGGTGTGACGTTGCCTGGAAAAAACAAGGTGGAATCAGGGCTTTTGGGCAGCTGGTGCCAAGATTTAGGAGGGCGCTGGCAGCTTCTCTTCCATGCCCACCTTGCATTCTGGTGTCACACCTGAGAACTATCCCTCAGGCTCCCAGCCTCCCAGCCTCCTCTGGGCAGGCTTACATCAGTTGGAAGTATGTTCTCCCAGGGAACAAGCCTTCAGACTTGGCTGGGCCTGTCTCATCCAGGGGCCTCCCCGGGCTGAGCCAGATGCCCCATTGGTCCTCTGCAGCCATCAGGAGGGACTCTGGGCAAAGCCTCCCACCCCCAGGTCAGGACACAGCATCTCCCAAGGGGAGGGCTTCCTACGCCGCAGCCTGACTTCCAGCTCTGACCTCTGCAGAGTCCTGGAAGAAGAACGGCTCCGCCCCACTCTGGTCCCCCAACACACACACTCCTTCAGAGCTCATTTAGGGAGACTCCTCACACAGAAAGGTCGATCTCCAAAAGCTGGCTGGCTTGGTCCCAGGACTTACTCTCCCTCAGGGATCCCTAAACTGCAGGCCTCCCTCCGGGCGCGGTGGCATTTGAACTGGGCAGGCGCTCGACCACCGATTTCTCCCCAAGAGAAAATCCCTCACGTCGTCTCCTCGGCAGTGAGCGCAGAACCAAGGCTCAGTCAGCCTGGCTTCCAGGCTTGGCAGCAGCGAGAGGGGGGAACCTGGAGGAAGCCGGCTTCCGGGCTGGCCCCCTGCCGGCCCAATCCTGCCGGCCCCAGGGCGGGGAGGGGTCCGGGGCCTCTCCCCATCGCCCCGGGCTCCGGCCGGGACTCCGCCGGGCGCGCTCCGCGCGAGTGGATCAGACCCACCAGCTGTCCGCGGCAGTCAGCGCCACCTTAACCCCCTCCTGCCCGATCCGGAGGGGGCTCTAGCGGCGGGCCCGAGTGCAGCCCAGCTGTTTTGCCCCTAGGATCCGAGGGAGCTCCTAGGCTCGATCTTCGGAAAACACTGGAACCTAAACTCTGGGGGTGGGGAGTAGGGTGCTGCCCCAGATCTTGGCTTCCTCCCTCCTAAGAGCGGGGTCACCCCGGCAGCCCACGGCCCCAGGGAGGCGGAAAAGCCCTTCTCTGCCGAAAAGCCGTTTTCATTCCGAGCCGGAGGGGGGAACGCTGCCCGGCCGTCGCAAGTGATATGGGTCCTACCAACCGGCGCTATTTACCAGACATGGTTCTGCTGTCACTGCACTTCCCATCACCCCCCAGCTCCTCTCTGCGCCCCCCGCCCCGCGCCCCGCATTGCCCGGAGGGTCCCCGAGACCGTTCCGTGTTCTCTCCTTCAGCTGGACGCCAGCCCCCCTCGCCCGCCCCGGCAGCCATGGTCGGCACAGACTCGCCCGCCCCGGACTCAGCCCGAGCCCGCCGCGCTGCCGGTTGCGCCGCCCGGTGCCCCGCAGCCCCTCTGGGCGCCGCAGCCCAGGCAGGGGGAGGCAGCACGCCAAGCCGAGCGCCCCGACACCCATTTACCCTTCCCGATGGGCACCCGGAGCCTCCATGTTTCTGGGTGACCGCAAGCGCCGGCGGAACCGCGGCGGCGGCGGGCGGCGGCGGCGAGGTGCGGGCGGCCAGCCGGGAGCCGGCTCTGCAGTCCCGCCGGCGGCGCGTAAGGAGAGCCCGGCCGCCGCCCGCAGCCGCACCGCGCCACGCAGCGCCGCACCTGGCCGCCAGCGAACTCGAATTAAAGGGGCCGGCGGGGGCCCGAGCCGGCGAGGCGCGCCGCCCGCCGCCGCCACCGGGCTGTCCTCTCAGTGGGGCCCCGGGGCCTCGGCCCCCCTCCCCGCGAGGAAAGCACCCCATCCCTTGGCAGAGCTCAGCTTACTAACCAGAACCTCGTGGAGGGCTGAGCTGGGTGCTGCCAGGGCCGGGGAACCGGGGGCAGAAGTTGAGGAGCGGTCATGAGAGACTCCTGCCAACAGTACGAAGTAGCCAAGGAGGAAACAATCAGAAGCAGCTCTCCCAGGCCCGAGAAGGGATGCAGCCCCGTGGGAAATGTGTTGCTATTCTTATGATGCTGCCAGACAGAATCTGCAGACCCCCTCCTTGCCCTCTAGCGCCGCCTCGCCCCCTCCTCCACCTCTGCCTCCCACCCACCTCTTACCCAGCCAAAGCTTTGGCTTCGCAGAGGGGAATGCAGCAGGTGCGGGCCGCAGTGAGGCAGAAACTCGCTGCTGTGTTCGCCCCCACCGGGACTAGCCGCAGGAACCGGCAGAACTGCAGCGCTGGCTCTCTGGACTCCCTCCCGCAGAGCCGGGGCAGGGAAGGCTGGGGGACGTGCAGCTGCCCCAGGAAAGCGCCAGCTCCTCACAAAATGGGCCCCTCACAGACCTCACAAAGCCAGCTGGCCCACGGGGCTCTGGAATTGGGAATGCAGCTCACGGCACGGCACACCGGGGTGGGTGATGGAAGATGCCCTTTGCTTTTGGAAGAATGTGTGGGAAGCCCAGTCTGCCCTCTGCTCAGATGGTGGATCTGAGAGGACCCAGGGTGCTCTTGGGAGCCCCATGACAGTCCCAAGCCCCTGCCAGTTCTGGTCTCCTGTCTGAATTGCTGTTCCAAACAGCGGTTCCTTGAGCTCAAACTGCAGCAGACACGGAGCCCTGTGCACAGAGGACCTCTAGTACCAGGGAGGCTGCTGCTGGGCCCTCCTTGCTCAGAGAACCCTCCTCTTTAGGCCTGTAGCTCCTGATGGAAGCTCTGAGAGCCCACAGGGTCCAGGTGTGTGGGATTCAAGTGTTTCATCAAGGTAGTATTCAAGGTATGGTTTAAGACTGGGGGCCTAACCAGAGCTGCAGGGGGACAGTGACCTCAGTAAGCTCTGGGAATGACAGATGACTACCAAGCAGGACTGGTTTGGTTTAGGGCCTCATAGAAGCTGGACTGGCAGTGTCCCAACCTGAGTGTGGCCTGGGTATTTTGGAACCAGCCAGGCTGGGAGTTAAATCCCTGCCAGGTCCTAGGGAAGTTCATTCATGTCTCTGGACCTCAGTTTCCTCATCTGCAAAATGAGGATACTTCACAGGCTGTTGTGAGGGTTAAACTGTTTATGCAAAGAGTTTAGACCCCAGCAGACACTCCACAAATGTTGGTTTCTCCACTCTGCTTCCCTAGGAAACTCCCCTCCTAACTCCCAGCTTCCTGCTTAGCTTTTGGCTATTTCTCTAAGTGCCCAGTCACCAGGTTCTCTCTGCTTCTCAGTCTGCCCACCCCTCACTTTCCTTGAGGTCTCAGCCATTCCCACCTCCTCCACCAAACCATCCTCCAGAACTCTGCTTCACACTCCTTCTAGAGGCTTCCCCCGACCAGCCCGCAGGGCTCTCTTCCTCCTTCTTGTCACATAAGGTCTTTCTGTCAATTAAAGCACAACAGTCTCATCCATTTCATCATGTCTATATATTTTCTTGGCCCTCCTCTGTTGAAATGAAAGCCGTGGACAGAGAAAAGTTCTCAAGGGAGAATTAATAATTGCGCTCATTGGTGACATATGCTTAACATGTGTCAGACACTGTGCCAAGCACCTCTAGCCCAGTGGGACGTGTAATCCTCACAGCTCGAGGAGGTGATTTCTACATCAGCACCATCGCAGAGAAAAGGAAGCTGAGGCAAAGAGATGAAGCAACCTGCCCAAGGCCACCGAGTGGTGGCTCTGGGACTTGAATGAGGTCTTGACACACCTGTAACCCTCACAGTCCCCGCTCAGGTAGAATGGGCAGCCCTTAAATTTCCTTTCCTTCTCTGGGATTTTCCTCTGACCCTCCTTCCATCTGATTGGCCTCAGGGCTATGTCATCCTACCGCTCCCCTTTAAAGCCTGATCTAAGTGTGAACAACAGCCAAAAAGAAATTAACCAGAGAAGGAAAGAAATTAACCAAAGAAGGAAATTTTTAAAAGAAGCATAACAGTTGTTCAGGGCTTTACCTCTGTGGCTCCCGCTCTGAAAGGTGTCACTTGGTTTGGTAATGCTGTGTGAGAAAAAGAATGGGGCCCAATTCTTACCCCTGACACTTGCTAGCTGTGTGAACTTGAGCAAGTTATTTCAACTCTGAGCCTTAGTTTCTGATCTGTCTATAGGACAGCAAAATGACTTCGCGGGGGGTGAGGGGTAAGGATTAAATGAGGTATGGAGTGGACAGCCAGCTAGCTTAACCTAGGTGTTTAAGGTCACCATTTCCCATTTTTGGCCATGAAAGATCAGCTGGAGTGCCCCTTGATGCCCTCCCTGGAGCAGGTCAAACCCCAAAGACCACTCCCTGCCCCTTCAGTCCAGTTTTCTGCTTGGGAGCCAGGTCCTGCTTTCAGCAGAGGGAAAGACTGGTGACCGTCACAGCGAGTGACTGGCCCCCGCCCAGCACAGGGAAGGTGTCAGTTCCTGCGCTCCAGGGCTACAGCCATTGAAGGGAGGAGTTTATGACGGTGCGTCCATGCCCACACCGACCCCCATCCCCACCCAAGCACCACAGGGACAGGAGAGAGGGGCTTAGTTTTTTCCACCACAATTTATGAACATGGGGGCCTCTAGAGGGGTCACTCCCAGAGGACCAGCTCTCCCTCCTTGCATGACTGCCACCTCTGCTGATGTTTGCTGTAAAATGGGGATACTTCACAGGCTGTTGGGAGGGTTAGCCCACGACCCACTGTGGCAGCACAGCCCCCGCTAGCCCACCAGAAGCAGGGCAGGGAAGCATGGAATGTGAGCCCAGGCACTGGGCTGACAGCTCTCCATAGACCATTTGATTTAATCCTTGCCACCAGCCAGTGGGAAAGGTGCCATTATCTCCATTTTACAAATGCAGATGCTGAAGATCAGAGAAGGCAGGCCGCTGTCCAGGGTAATTTAGCCAGTAAGTGGTGAGGCTAGGATGGAACTGGACTGTCTGATTCCACAAATCACCATTCCATTCTGCTGCTTGCTTCCACTGTTAGCAGAGTGGCAGGCCTCTGGGCTCACTTCCTGGTCTCAGGAATGTGGATTCCTGGTCTCAGGAATGTGGATTCAATCCAGCAGAACTTGCAGAGCCTCAGGGCATATCAGCATGTCCTGTGGAGGTTGCCCAACCCAACAGGAGGTCTGTTTTAGAGGCGGGTTGGTGGTGATGGTGATGAACTCTTCACACGGAGGGAGTCGGGGCTGTGGTGCATACGATTCAGGACCTGAAGGCTCTGCCCTATGCCCTTTGCTGGAGCAGCTCTAGTGATTCTTCTCTCATCTGCAAAACCCAGGGCTCAGCATCCCTCACCCTGGCCAAAGGATATTCAGCACAGAGCATCGGACCAGGGCTGTAGTCTTAGCATGCAGAGCTGTGTGACCCAAGGCCACTCACTTGACCTTTCTGTGCCACAGTTTACTCGTAAAATAGGAAGGATAACATTTCCCGCCCCCACCCCCTTTGTTTCATAGGGTTTAAAGAGAAAGAGGGAGGAAGGAAGGAAGGAAACTAACATTCACTGTTAGTGTGTGTTACAATCTCATTTGTTAGGATCAAAGAGAAGAATATGTGTGGACACACTTGGAAAAGCCAAAAGCCTGATCCATGTGGAAGAGTCCACTGTTCTTGTGATTGTCGTCACTGCTGTCGTGACTGTGCCCTGCCGGCGTGCATCATGCCTGACGTCTGAGGACTTCCCCCGGAAGTACAGTGAGCATAATTGCAGTCCCCTACTTATCTGAGAACTACCTCCTACACGTCTCCTAAGGTGGTCAAGGGCTGCCTCCTACAGGAAGCCTTCCGAGATTAACTCCTGCTGCCTCCAAGGAACTCCTGTATGGAGGCCTGGGCTTTGGTTCCTGTCCTGAATTAGCTGCTATGCACTCATCCCACTGTCCTGCAAATCTTGGCCAAATAGAAGAGTACATTAAGGAATGGTTGACGGGGGTGGGCCTTCCCTCACCTTTTGGAGCCACTCCCCTGTGTCAGGCACTATGCTGGTTGTCTCACAATCAGGCCCCTGCTGTTAACACCCAAAGGCAGAATAGCCCAGTGGTTGAAGCACAGCTGTTGGTGCTGGCAGGTCCAGGGCCTGATCCCAGGCCTGGCACCTTTTGGCTCTGTGACTTGGGTCCTCACCTCATATTTCTATTGAGTGACTGGAATGTAAAGCACTTAGAACAGTGCCTGTGCCCTAGCAAACACTAAGCGTTAGCCGCCAGCAGACCATCCTCTCAGCACAGTCACCATGGTCTTCTCTATTAGGAACGGAAAAGTGGGAGAAGTTTATGATGAGCTGTGAGAGCAGACGCCTTCTGTGTTCTAGGCCACATCCCCTGGACCACCTATGACTTTAGCTGCCCGTGGAGGAAGTTTGGCTTCTGAGCGTGCTGGCAGTGTTCCCCCTCAACCACAGCGTCTCTGGGCTCTTCTGACGCAGGACTCTTTCTGTGGCCAGGGTGGCTCCCTCGGGCTGCCCAGCGTGGCCTGGATGTCGGGAGAGGCAACTCTGAATGCCCTGACAGCCCGTCTGTAAGAGGGACAATGCACATTCTCCAGCCGGCACCGCATATGGCTGCCATCTGTACCGAGTCCCGGTGGCTCACAGAGGAAAGCAGCTCAATCCCGTGAGCCAGCTGGCCCGGGTCAGATCAAGGTCCGGAGCAAGGTTGCTCCCTGGTGCTGTTCAAGGCTGGCTCCCTGGTGGCTCTGTCTTCAGTCCAGGCCTGTCTCCACAGCTGCAGGCTCATCAGCCCCGCTTCACAGGCCTGCTTCTCCCTCTCCTTCTCCTTGTTGGGAGTGGACACCTTTTACCCTGTTGCCCAAGCTAGAAACCTGGGAGTCCTTATCAGTGCTCTTTGCTTCCCCCACCTGCAGCCAATTAATCACTTGGCCTTGGCATCTGTTCACTGTTCTCTAACTCCCCCTCCCTCTCCTGCTACCCTGGTTTAAGCCACCTGCAGGCATGGTCTGGGCCACGGCAGCCTTTCCTGGTCCCCTGCCTTTAGACTAGCTCCCCCCTCTCTTCTCCCCCCACGGGTGTCATGGTTATCCTCCTAAAGCACAAATCCAATCATGTCACTTACTTCTTAACTCCTCTTTGGCTCCCTAAACTGCGTGACCTAAAAGGCAAGCAAAGCCCTTCATGATCTGATGTTCCCCTGCCCTCCCTTTGTCCCCCATCCCAGAAGTCTATATTGGCATCAAATTAAATTATCTTGAAGGCTCAAATTGGCTTAAAACACACAGATTAACTAAAGACCTAAAGTCAGATAGGCCTGGGATTGAGTCCTGGCTCTGCTGTTTGCCACTCATGTGGCCTCAGGTGGGGTATTTTTCCTCTCTGAGTTCCAGTCTGTAAAATGGGAATAATCATGCCTAATTCTCGCTCCAAGGATCAAATGAGAGAATGTGCACAGGGTGTTTATCTCAGTACCTCACCTGCAGGAAGGGCTAAAGAAATATGAGCTTCCAGATGGTTCCAGGCTCCCAACACAGAACACCCTGCCCCCACATCACCCCAATGACTACTTTTCTAACATTCAACTCATGTCCCATCCTCCACGAAGCCTTTCTGGACCTTTTCCCTGGTCCCCACCCTCTAAGGCAATGCCTGAACTCTTTCTGGGACACAGGTTATCACATTGAGTTCCTGAGTCTGTCTCTGTTCCTATGTTGTCTTCCACTGGGCAGGGGGCATCCTGAAGGCAGGGGCGCATGTCTTCTGCCTGCATCCCTGTGTTTGGTCCAGGCCGAGCACAGAGCATCTGGCCCAGCCGTGTGTGTGAACTAGTGAACACCGGCAGGTGCATGGGCTCCGTGGCACCCCACAGCTTAACCATCTCCCCCTGTCTTTCAGCCCCCAGACTTGGTACCTCTGGAAGGCCCCTGCTTCTGAAGAACCCTGAGTCACCACAGGACCAGGCTGGGGCTGTTCCTGACTCTTGCCTTAGGCCTAGAGGGGTCAAGAAGGAGGGCCGGCCTTACACCAGCCACTGCCAGGGGGCAGAGCATCTCCCAGAGGATGGCAGAGGGGGGAGGATGATTGCCTGGAGGGATGTGGCTCCCTGTTTCACAGAGAGGTTAGACAACTTGCTCAAGGTCAGACTGCTAGTCCAGGCAAGAGTCAGGATTTGAATTCAGGCTCCAGAATTCATGGTCTTAACTATTCTGCTGTGCTGTTTTCATAGCTCGAGTATGCAGGCATCCTATGGGCCGGACTTGATCTTGTCCACCTGTCACTCTGCGCTTTAAGCTTTTCAAGGATTCCTAAGGACTCTGACCCACTTTCCTCCCGCTTCCCCATGCATGCTTTCAGGGACGGTGCTTAGTCCCTCTCACCGTGGGCCATTCCAATTTTGGACAGAGCTGACTTTTTGATGGCCTTTCGTTGACCTGGAATCTTCCTTCCTGAAGACTTCACGCAGGGGTCTTCATTCCACTCGTGGCCATAAAGTAACAGTTCTGTACCCCCCTCTCCGGCAAACATCTGCACTTCACAAAGTTGAAGAAAGTGACCAGGAGCCCCAAGGCCTCTGTTCTTTGAGGTCATCATCCCTGGGCCCTCACCTCTTCCTAAAATGCCATGGATTAAGGCTTTGCATCACCCTGCCATTCTCTGAAAATTACCCATTAAGTATGCCTCATGAGAGGTCCCCACCGGAGAGAGCTTTGGCCCAGGTGTGGCCCAAACAGCCCAGAGGTGGGGGAACAGTCACTGCTCTGGCCCCACGAATGCAGCCTAGCACACACTGTCTCCTTAGTGTCCACAGCCCGGGGCCTGATTGTTACTATAACCCCTACATCCTTCTTCTCTCCTCTTTACTGCCTTTAGTCCATAGAGAAGGGGAATAAAGCAGACAAACCGGAAGCAACTTGATATCATGGAAAGACAGTCGGCTTGGCAGTTCCAGCCCCAGCTCTGCCACCTTGGGGCATGTGACCTTGAGGAAGTCATTTCCCCTCGCTGGGCCTCAGCTGCTTCCTCTGTAAAATGGGAAAGCTTGACTACATGATGTACATGGCCTCTTCTTGTTCTATGACTTGTTCTTCGACTCTGCCCCAGCTAAGGAATGGGAGCCCCATACAGACAAATAGACATGTCTCATTTATGCTCCATTAGTATTCTAAGTGAGCTGATTATAACTATTCTACTGAGAGAACATAGAAGCTCAGAGAGGTTGTGTGGACCTGCTCAAGGTCACGTGGCTCTAGTAAGTGGCAGAGCTAGGATTCGGGCCCAGGCCTCATTGATCCCCAAGTCAGCAGTTCCCCCATCACATCTCACCGCCTGTTTAAAAAGGGAGGAAGGAATTTTGGAGCTGCCAAATCACTTTGAAACGAATCCTGAAGTAATTCAAAACAGTGCAAACCTGATGCTCAGATCATCTTAATAATGTTCTCTGAGTCCAAGATGGGTCATTACAAGTAGGGGAACTCAGGGAGTCTTCAATTCTGAGCACCTATGGAGAGAAAGAGGGTTTAAACTGCAGTGTGAGGGTTCAGTTAGATATGGGGGAAAATGATGGACTCTGTGGGACATTTGACTGACTAAGGGACCCAAAGGAGACCTTTACGAACAGGGTAGGGGCCGGATTGTGGGCCACACACCACTTAGGAAGGGCCTTCCCCAGAATGCTGAGGAAGTAGAATTAGGTAGGTGAAAGATTGGATAGGAAAATATCGGCTAGCAAATCCGTGTTTGTTGAATGGAATGAGTTCTGGTCTGGAGAGGCAGCAGGGCCTTGTCCAGGGAACTCAGATCTGGGGTTCTGGATGGTTCATACTTTCTGACCTGTCTTTGAAGAAGGGGAGAGAAAGGGAAGATAGAGGATTGAGCCATCTTGGCAACTTTCCTGGTGTTGCAGAGACAAGATGCACCTGGGAAAGTGAACGGAAGGCAATCTATGAATGAACAAGGGCCTAGGGGCGCCAGGAATAACTAGATGAGGGGACAGGGCGTCAGAACCCTGTCCTCCTACCCCTCCCAACACTCCCAGCGCAATCTCGGCTTGCCTGCCTGTCTCCTGAAATTCCAGGATCATCCAACAGTGCCACCCAGTGGCGATATGGGTGAGGTGCGGAGAGGTGCCCGGGGAAGCCAAAACCGGATGGGCGAAGAGGGAGAGGACCCAGCCACTCAGAAAGAGAAAACTCTGAGCTTCTTCCTGCCTTGAGGGTGTGGTGCTGGGCTGTCCACGGGTCTCTGGGTCTAGGCAGAGATGTCCTATAAGAGTCCTGCACACCCCAAAGGACTTGCTTTCTTCTCTGATCTCTGGCCCTTAGAATCTGCTGCGTTAAGCTGTAGATCCCCAAGCCAGCTTGGCCGTGCACTTGAAGAGGCAGGGGTGTCTGCAGCCCCTCCCCCGGGCCTCCCTTTCTGGGGTGAAGAGGGGTTGTGGAGGCAGCTGCCAGCTGGCCCTCCCCCTACATTCATCTGGTCACAGGCAAGGTCATAGTTGTTGCCAGGTCAGCACAGTGGGGTCTCTGGGACAGCAGTGGAGGGGCTGGAAGTCACTTCACAATGGACTGCATACCCTTCCCTTCTCTTCCAGCTGCACCCTGTCTGAGGTCCATGAACTTCCGGGGACTAAGCAGAAGTTCTTCCTCTAAGAAAAGTGGGACCCCAGAGTTAAATGGTAAAGAAGGTGGCATGGTTCCTAAGAAAAACAGAATAGAACCTGGGAATGAGGGTTCAATGGAAACTCTTCTCTCCAGGCTTCTGTGATACAGATAAGACCTAACAGGGGTGGGTACTATTTTCATTCCTGTTCTACAAATACAGAGATTGAAGCTTAGTGAGGTTGAGTGACTTGCCAATGGCCACGTAGCCAGTGACCAGGTGCAAGAGTCAGGAGCTGAACTGCGGTCTGACTCACAAGCCCAGCCCTCAGCTGGGCACAAGCCAAGCAGCCTGGGGGCACCTGGAGCTTGGCACTTAAGAGCCACTCAACAAATATTAGTTGAATAATAGATCCTTCTCTAGAGCTGGAGAGGGCAGCAGAGTAGTCAGCAATTGACTCTAACCCAAGGCAGAATGAACTAGCTTCAATTCAGGAATAAAGTACAAAAGGGCATACGAAAAGGAAAGCCTTCATAAAAGATGGGGGATCTGAGAGGTGTCTTTAAGGAGAATTTCCAAAAGCCTGAAAGAGGTGTTGAGGCAAGAGTTGGGGCTTTCTGCCTGGGAAATCTGTGTACCTCACCCCCTACTTCGTACATCCATCCACTCGCTGCAGAAAGGCTCTCCAGGACAGCCCATCTCAAACAGCAACCTCCACCGCTTTGCACCTAATCATGCTGTATTTCTCTTCACAGCATTTATCTCAACATGTCAATTTGCTATGTACTTATTTGTTCATTGTCTTATTCCCCTACTACTAGAATATAAATTCCATGAGGAGGGATTTTGAGGATTTTTCTATATTTCCTTATTCCCAGTGCCTGGAACACTGTGGGTACTCAATACATAATTGTGAAATGAGTGCCTAAGTGAATGAGTGAATTCCAGGGTCAGGGGACAACAGGGACAGAGCACAGAAGAAATCTCACCTGTCCCAGGAATTCCAGGTCAGGCAGCATGGAAAGACATGGCAAGACAGGAAGGATCATTGAGAAAGACTGGGACAGGCCTAGAATGTCATTCTGAGGAGTTGATTTATTTTGTCCTGTAGGCAAAAGGGAACCCCTGAGGGTTTTGTGTCGGTGTGTGACAGGAGCCAACCTAGGTTTTAGGAAGATAACTTAGGAATGTAATGTACTTTGTAGTGAAAGCATGGAATGGATGATCTGAGAACAGAGGCAGGAAACCAGAAAGGAGAAGGTTGCTTCTCCAGGTGAGACATGACAAGGGATGAAGGGTTGAAGCAGTGAGGATGGCAGCAAAGAGGAAGCACCAACAGGGAGCCATCGCAGGGAGCCAATAGGATTCAGTGGTCAGTAGGATGGGAGAGGGAGGGGAGCCTTGGGCCGAGCAGGGGACTCAGAGGGTGCTGTGTGCGTGGCGCCTGTGCGTGTGAGCTCACCTATATGCTGGGGGATGGAGCTCCCAGGGTGGGCCGTTCTGGCAGATGTGGAAGTTTGTGGGACTGCTGTGACACGCCTGTCCGTTGTCAGCTAGGCAGACGGCAATGCTGGCCTGATGCTCAGGAGAGGGGCCGGGGACTGGGGATGGAGAGTTGAGAGTTATCATCGTGGAGGGGTATTTGAAGCCATAGGGAAGAATGTGATCCTCCTGGATGGCAGCATAGATGGAATGAAAAGAGAAGTCTCTAGAACACCCACACTATGGGGAAAGGAAGGGAGAGGAGGGGAAGGAGTCAGCAGAGCTGTGGTCGGAGGGTCAGGAGGAGGGTCCAAGTGCCTTGACCCACACAGCTACATCTGGGCCAGGGCCGCACAAACACACTTACAACGTCCTCCGTTGACAGGACTTCACACCCCATCTGAGTCCCATGGCCTCATACTTGCCACACAAGCACAGGACATGGCAGAGTCTGATAGCACTAGGCCTCCATTCAGGGTCAATATTTGTACCACATCAGGGTCACGACTTCTATTTCAGGCAGGAAGAAATAATTTATTAGTGGCATCTGTAGAGCTAAAAATGTTACTTAAAAAAAGACCTGGTAAAGTCTCACTAGAGTTTTATTGAAAATAGCCTTATCTTTCTTCCCATTCATCCGTTTGGAAGTGTGGATTGTAATATAGAGTTGGGACTAGTATCCAGACGGGGAGAGTTCTGAGCAGGGTTTTCAAGTAGGAAAGACCTGGGCTGGCAGAGGATAGGGGAGGCAGTACGGGGGTGGGGGGAGAAGTGGTGGCCGCCCACTCTTGGTGCTCACTGACCACAGGGGGGCCACAGACTTGCAGAAGGCGGGTGATGGGTACAAAGATGCCATGGGAGCCTAGCTCCCCGTGCTGGGTGGCTGTAGGAAAGGAGGCACAGGGAGGGCTTAGGACTCCACCCTGGGAGGCAGGGTCCCGCCGCTCCCTGCTGGGATCACAGGATCCCACACTCCACAGTAGGATGGGTCCAGCCACATGGAGAGCAACCTGTTAGCTTGTGATGAAAGGTTTTTTCTCCTCTTCTAACCCTTCTTTGGAAAGTCCGAGGAACCCAGAATCCCAACCTCCTCCCTGGCTTTTCCGTTCAGTTGAGGCTCCGCCCTGGAAGATCACTGACACCCTCTGTTCTTTCTGTTTGGAATTACTGCCCTGGGAGGGCTTTCCTTTTGGGAAGTAAGAGGGAGGAGGCATGGGCCTCTGATGAGAAAGAGACCCAGGAGGGTTACGAAAGAAACATAAGGAGAGAAGGAAAAGGATGCTCAGGCGTACCTTACATCGTTACTTAGACTTCTAATAGGCAGCGCCAACTTGGCACTTCCAATGGAATTCTCCTTTTTGTCACCTAACTCCCAAGCCTGACCCTCCGCCATGTCTTTAGGTAGCACCACTCCTCACCCAATTGCTCAGGCCACAGTCCCTGGAGACAGCCTTTGACTAACCCATCAGCAACTCCTATTTATTGTCTCTGCCTTCAGTGTACTCTGAATCTTTTGTCTTGTCTCCTCCAAGAACAATCCAGGTACCAGACACTCTCATCTCTCACCTGGGCTCGCAACAGTTCTCCCCGCTCCTACCCTCGCCTCATGCAGAAGCCAGAGTGATGTTTTAGAAACAGAAATCAGGTTGTGTCATGCCTTTGTTCCAAATCCAATGGTGTTCACCACCCTTCGAACTAAACCCACAGCCTTTCTGTGGCCTGGAAAGCTCTGAACCATCTGTGCCCTGGATACCTTTCTGACCTCATTTCCAACCACCCTCCTACGTTCATTTGGCTGGACCAGCTGCCTCCTTGCCCATCCTCAAGCCCAGCAAGTACATCCCCGCAGCAGGGCTTGGAAGACTTGTCTCCCAAACATACTCATGACTTGCTCTCTTTATGGCATCTCAGCTTACACATGACCTCCTAGGAGATGCCTGACACATATTGGGGGAATAAATGAATGAATAAATGAATGAATGATAATACCTGCATTTACCATATGACCATATGTGTGTGCGTGGGTATAGGAAGCACATAGTAACAGCCTGGCCTAAGCTCTCTTGTCTTGGTTTTGAAATCTGCTCCCATTCCCAGGCGTCCCTCTGGACCTGCACAGAGAAGGTGGAAATCACCTCTATGGAAAGAACCAGATGCATACACAGCTCGCGGCCACCAGAGGGCGCCACACAAGGCAGCATCTGCACACTGCGGCACAGGCTGTGGCTACAGCAGCCCTCCCCTCACCAGCACGGGAGAGATGTAGAGATGGGAACTGGATATCCACAGGCTAGGGTTTCTGAAACAGCCGCTGGCTCCCTGCATATTCGCTAACCCAGGTCCCGAGGGCTTTTTAAAAAAGGGCAGGTGAGATTTTGAGGCTTAAAAATGGGTTTCCCCCCCCCACTATTTGTCAAGCTACAAACCCCAGCACCTCCAAGTCACCTGAGATCAGGTTGCTGACAACAGTCCCTTCCTCCCCGCCTCCCCAAATACAGAACCCAGAAACTGGAGCTTTAATTAAGTAATACAAACCCCTCTACCTGACAACCCCCTTTAATCATCCACCCCCTCCAGGAACAGTGTTCCCAGCCTGTCCAGGAGGACTTGGGTCTAATCCCCTTCTAGAAGGCCACTGCTCCATGTAACATCTCCCATAGCAAACGCTGCTGTGAACTGCGATTATGAGAGCCTCCTGAAAGCAGAATCTGGTTTAATGAGGGTGGGGGTGTGGAAAGAGAAAGAGATTAGGCACCAACAAAGGGAGTACCCAGGGCCAGGAGGCTCCTTTCCGATTTCTCAGCCCCCGTACTAAGTCTGAAATCTCTAGCATCCAGACTCAATCCCTGTCCTCACACACCCTTCTCCAGACCCTCCCTCTTCCCCCCTGGGTGAATCCTGCATGGACTGGTCAGCCCTGCAGGCTGCATGCTGGACAGCGTCTTAGAGGTCACCTCACCGTTTCCAGGGCACATCCAGCATGCTGAGAACCCACTGCTCATTTCCCCCTCCGCCCTATCCCAGGTCCTCATGTTGTGGTTTGGCCCACTGGGCCAAGCCCACTGGCCCACTGGGTGGAGTGTCTTCCTGATGGTACGCACCCTCTGTTTCCCAGGCATGGCTGCCCATGGCCTCGCCTGTCTTTCCCACGCCCCTTCTCAGGGGCTGAATGCTGTGCTGTTCAGAACGGGGCCCTCACTTAGCAGAGAGCCAGAAGGTGGGACTGGGCAGGGCAGGGAGTGAGGCGGTGAATTGCTGCTCTAGCCAACAGATGTCCTGAGCTGGGGATGTGGCAGGAGGTGAGTTCGAGGATTTAGGGCAGGGCAGCATCTGAAGTGGATGTAGTCAGACTCCCAGGTCCTCCTGTCTTCCACATGGCTCCTGCTTTTTGGCCATTCCCACTGAAAGCTCCTTTGAAAATCTCCTCACTCACCCCCAGGTGCCCCACGTGTGGGATCACTTTGCCTGCAAAACAAACTGCTTTCATTATGTAACGAAGAGTGTGTCTATTCACTGTTAACAATGTGAACATTTATAACAGCCAACATAGCTTCTGGCCAACATGAGAGGCTGTAGACAGCCTCGCTGAAGTGTGAGAATTCAGCCCAAAGTAAAGCCACTAGACATTCTCTTTTGCCTGGGCAGCCTTGTTACAAGTAAAGGTGTGACTTTTCCTGGAGCTTTTTGAAATCCTAAAATAACTAGAAGTGCCTCAGTATTACCCTGACAGACATCAGTCTCTGGAGATTCCTGAGTGTCAACACTGGCTTTGGCATCTGACTTGTTCTGTCCTGCAAAGTCCCACTCCTTAGATTGCTGTTTTTTGCTGGGTGAATAAGGTTCATCTGCTAATTTTTCACAAGTTTCCGTAAAAAATGGATTAGTGGACTAATTTTAACCATAGCCCTTGCAGGTATGATAACTCTTTAGCCCAACAAAATACAGCTATCTCTGGAACATAAAATTGTATGCACAGCATGGCTATAACTCCATTAAAAGCAACAACAACTGGTAGGGTTTCCAGCCATGGCAGAGTGAAGAGGTTGGCAAATCCTCGCATCCAAAAATAATGTTGAACTGGACAAAATTGTCAAAAATAATCATTTCAGGGCTGGCTCTGAAAATTGGTCAAATACAAATGACACATTAAGAAATGTTTATTCATAAAAAAACTGTTGAACTTCTGTTAAGAACAACAGGAGTCTGGGGTGTTCTTGTTCCAGGCTGCCCCCCTCCCTCGTGAGCTCGGGAGAGTAGAGCTGGCAGAGCGTGGCTGGTTGTGAAATCCAGCAGCTTCACTGCTGGAGGAGGCTGTTGATTCAGAGAAGAGGGTGAAAGTCCCATGTTCAGCAGTTTTCAGTGAAAGTAGTAAACTTGGTATAAAACAAATGGGAAAGCCCACCGCCCTGCTTGCTTGAAGTTTCATGCTGCTCGAATTAAAAAAAGAAAAATCTAATGCATCAAAATTATTGGGATGCCATTAAAGCAGTACTTAGGAGAAATTTATAACATTGTATGCCAGTAATACAAAGGAAGATCTCAAATCAATAACTCCAGTTTCTACCTTAAGAAACTAGAAAAAGGAGAGCAAATGAAACCCAAAGTAAGCAAAAGGAAGGAAAAAAAGATCAGGATGGAAATCAATAAAATAGAAAACAGAAAACAATAGATAAAAATCAATGAAGCCAAAACCAATTTTTTGAGACAATCAATAAAATTGATGTAGTAAATTTAACTAGATAAAGAGAGAAATAAATAAAACCATAAATGAAAGAGGTGATATTACTACTGATTCTGCAGACATGAAACGAATAATAAAGGAAAAAAATCTAGTGAACACCTTTATGCCAATAAATTCAACAACTTAGCGAAATGGAGAAAATTCCTAAGAGACACAAACTACCAAAGCTCACACAGAAGGAATACATAGCCAAATACCCCAATGCTTATTAAAAACATAAATTTGTAGTTGAAAACCTGCCACCAAAGAAAATTTCAGGCTCAGATGAATGCTACCAAGTATTTAAGGAAGAAATAATTCTACACACACACTTGCAGAAAAATCAAAGAAAATACTTCTATCATTACCCTAATACTAAAACCAGACAAAGACATCACAAGAAAAGAAAACTACAGAGCAATATGCTTCATGAACATAAATGGAAAACTTGAACAAAAATTTATCAAATCAAATCCAAAATAATAAAAAAAGGATAATACATCATGACCAAGTGGGGTGTATCTTAGGAATGCAAGTTTGGTTTAACTTTCAAAAATCAATGTAATTCAACATACTAAAGCAATAAAAAAGAAAAACCATATGATTATCTTAACAGACACATTTGACAAAACCCAATATTCACTCCTGATAGAATCTCAGCAAACTACGAATAGAAGGGAGTTTTTTCAACCTGGTAAAATGCATCTATTAAAAAAACCTTTAGCTAGCATCATACTTAATGGTGAACCACAGAATGCTTTCCCCCTAACATTAGGAAAACAAGTATGTCCACTCTAACCATTTCTATTCAAGAGTCTACTGGAGATTGTAGCCAGTGCAATAAGATAAAAAAGAAAAAAAAAAGACATCCAGATTGGAAAGGAAGAAGTAAAATTATCTTTATTCACAGATGACATGATTATCTATGTAGAAATCCAATGGAATCTATTTAAAAAAGCTACTAGAATTTATAGATGAGTTTATCCACGTGTCAGGTTACAAGATCAAAGTACAAAAATCAACCATGTTAGTTCTAAATACTAGCGACAAACAATTAGAAATTGAAGTTAGAAACATCATTTACAATAGCATTAAAATATGAAATACATAGGGACAAATCTGATAAAAGATGTGAAAAACTTTCACACTGAAAACTGCAAAACATTGCTGACATAAATGAAAGACCTAAATAAACAGAGGGATATATTACATTCCAAAGTTGGAAGACGCAATATTAAGATGTCAGTTCTTCCCAAAATAATCAATACGTTCAATGCAATCCTAATCAAAATCTCAGCATAATTTTTAATAGAAATTGACAAATGGGATGCAAAGGACCTCAGACTAACCAAAATAACTTTCAGAAAGAACAAAATTAGAGGGTTAACACTATGTGATTTCAAGATTTATTATAAAGCTACAGTAATAAAGATAGTGTGGTATTGATGTCAAGATAGACAATTAGATTCACTGAGCAGAAAAGAAAGCCCAGAAATTGACTTACACATATATGGAAATTTTTGATAAAGCTGCAAAGGCAATTCAATGTGGAAAGGATAGTCTTTTTAACAAGTGAGGCTGGAATAATTGAATAGCTGAATGCAAACACACGAACTTAGGCCCTTCCCAATACCATAAACAGAAATCAACTTCAAAATGGATCATAGACCTAAGTGAAAGAGCTATAACTAAAAGACTGCTAGAAGACATGTAGAAAATTTTTGTGACCTTGTGTTATTGGGAGATTTATTAGATGTGACTAAGAAACATGACCTATAAAAGAAAAAATTGATAAAGTCTAATTTTCTTCACCAAAATTAAAAACATTTGCTCTTTGAAGGCAACACTAAGAAAATGAAAAGAGAGAGACCCAGGCTGGGAGATAATATTTGCAAATCCTATATCTGATAAAGGACTCACGTCCAGAATGTATAAAGAATTTCTACAAGTCAATAAAGAGGAGAAAAACAACTCAAAAAATAGGCAAGAGATTTGAAGGAACATTTCACCAAAGAATAAATACAAAGGGCTAATAAACACATGAAAAGATGCTTGACATCATTAGTCATCAGGAAATGCAAATTAAAATCACATTGAGAAACCACTACACACTATAACTATAATAAAAAAGACTGACAATACCAATTTTTGATGATAATGTGGAGAAACTGAAATCACATACATTGTTGGTGGGAGTGACAAATGGTAAATCCACTTTGGTAAATAGTTTGCAGTTTCTTCTAAAAATTAAGCATACACCTATTATCATACTAGAAATTCAATCCTAGGTATCCATTCAAGAGAAATGAAAACATATGTCCATCCAAAGACTTATAAGAGAATGTTCGTAGCGGCACTACTCATAATAGCCACAAAGTAGAAACAATCCAAATGTCCACGAACTGATGAATAAGTAAACAAAATGTAGTATAACCATACAGTCGAATGCTATTTAGCAGACAAAACTGAATGAAGTACTGGTGTATGCTGCTAGATGGATGAACTTCAAAACATGCTAAGTGAAAGAAGCTAAACACAAAAAACACATATTGTATGACTCCCCTCATGTTAAATTTCCAGAAAATGTTATTTCTATAGAGAAATAAAACAGATGAATGTTTGCTGGGGCTTGGGGTCGGTGTGGGGACTGACTGCCAAAAGGCAGGAGTGAACGTTTTGTTGTGCTGGTTGTGCACCTCTCTAAATTTACTATAATATCATTGAATTTTAGCCTTAAAATGAGTGTATTTTATAGTGTGTTAATTATATCTCAATAAAGCTGTTAAAACTACACAAGAACAACTACTACTACATTGGCCCAGAAAAAAGACTGGAAAAATACACCAACATATCAAAAACAGTTGTGTGGGAGATTCTACTATGAGTGAATTTTTTCTTTCTTTCCTACATTTTCAGTAATTGTTTTACGTTTATAATGGAAAATGTAAACATTTAAGCAAAAGTGAATTTGGGACTGTTTTATAAAACCCTACAATGTGGCAAGTCTTGGAAGGGAGTGTTGAGATTGGAGAAAGATCTGGTAGGGAAGGCTCTTTCTAGGCTCCAGAGCCTTCCAGAAGCAAGGCAACCAAAAGAGCTGGGGCTACCAATCCAGAAATCTTGGCATCGTTTTGACTTCTCATTCCTCTCTCGTTGTTAAGACTTCATTTCCAAGCCCTGATAATTCTTCCTTTAGAGTGGTGGTGCTTCTGTTTCTTTGACCATTCTGGTCCACTCAGCCCTTGGACCACTGCAGAAGCATTCTAATGGGGCTGCCTATCTTCCGTCAGTTTCCTCTTCAATCCACCTGGAATAATCTAAACACATTGTTTTAGTGAAAGGAGAAAAGCCCCACTAATTATCATGCCACAGTGTAAAACCTCAATAATTAGAACAGTGTGGTGGTCCTGGAACATGAATAAATGGACAAATGGATGAGAACAGAAAGTCCAGAAATAGCTTGAGTACATACATGAATTTATATATAAAAAAGGTGACATCTCACAACAATGGGGGTACGGCTGACTTCTTAATAAATGGGATAATAATTACTGGGTAGCCATCCTAGGAAAGATAAAGTTGGATCCTACCTCCTATGCTTTCCCAGTGTAAACTCCAAGTTAAAACTTCAATGTAAAAAGTGAAACTTAATTACTAGAAGAAATCGTGGGGGAATGTTTTATTATCATAAAGTAGAGAATGTCTTTCTATATATGATTCAAAATACCTCCTTGATTGTCTAGAGGTTAGGGTTTGGCATTCTCTCAAAATATCAAAACAATAACATAAAAAATGATAAATTCAATTATAACAACAACAACAAAATACACTTGTATGTTGTAAAAACTACAGCAAGCAAATTCAAAGGGCAAATGACAAACTAGGAAGAATATTTGCAATTCATAATCCAGACAAAGGGTTAATTTCCTTCATATATAAAGAGCTGAAAGAAGACAATAAAGATAAAGGTAAGCAACACAATAGAAAAATGGGAAATGACCATGAAGAGTCAGTCCACAGGCAAAGAAATGCAAATGTCCCTTGATATGGGAAAAGATACACAACCTCACTCATAATTAAGAGGAACACATATTAAGGCTACACTGAGACATCAATTTTTTTCACCTATCAATTTGATAAAGTACAAAAATTTGACTACCCACTTTGTTTTCTGGGCTCTGGAGAAACAGCCACTCTCATTTGTACATTGTTGGTGGGAACGTTACTTGGTTTGACCCCCGTGGAGGGCAATTTGGCAATAGTTTTCAAAATTACATATGTATTTACCCTTTGACCCAGCAATTCCATCCTAAGGATTTATCCTATGGGTATACCTGAATTTATCAAAGTGACATATGGACAAGGTCATTCACTGCAGAATGACCTGTAGTAGCAAAAGACTGGACAATGCCAAAGTGTCCATCACTAGGGGATTGGTAAAAAAAACTGTGGTATATCCACACAGGGAATACTATGCTCTTGTAAAAAGAGATTGAGTATAAATAGTATATTTAGCATGCTACCTTTGGAGTGCAAAAGTCAGGAGAACAAAATTATACATTTGTATGTGTTCATATCTGCACAAAGATACATAAGAAATTCAACTCAGAGGTTACCTATACAGGTTATAGAATGGGCGGGGGGTGTCAGGGCAGAGTGAGAATATATCAATGTGTATCTTTCCTTCTTTATTATTTTGATTTTTGATCTGTAAGAAACACTACCGTTCAAAACAACAACCAAAAAACCCCTTATTTTTAAAGTTCGCAATTCGTGGATGTTAAAAAACATATGCTACATAAAACCACCTTGAAATGTCATTCTTGTAGCCCACAGGATCAAGTACAAACTCCTAAGCCTGCACTTGAGAGTCTCAGTTTCCTGGATTTCTCTCACCCCTCAGCCCTGCCCAGGCCTCAGGCTCCAGCCAAACCAGTCTGGTCCTGAGTCCCTGAGAACATCATGCGCTCTGGGACTTGAGTCTTTGTTCTTTCCACCTCCCTGCAGGGAACGCCACCACTTTCCACTTAAAACCATCCATGACCTGCTTCCTGCTTCCCCTGTGAAGCTTTAATGATAAGAATGTATCAGTAAAACATGAATGACAAAAACACCTACTTCAAAGAGTTGTTAAGGATTAAATAAGACACTGAAAGAAAACACTCAGCACACTGCTTGGCACATAGGAAGTGTTAAGTTAATGGCCACTCAAAAAGACTTGGTAGTTCCAGATTCTATCCACTGCCCCATGTTGAAGTCTCCCTCCCTTGAAACGTGAAGTCCTAACCACTAAGCCTCTTGTTTATACCAACAAGACCATGCCAGCTAGTGCCATGTTATCTTGATCTACCTCTGCTTCTCCTTTTCTCATCAGTTAGATCATAAGTGCTTCAGGACCAGGACTAACTCCTGGGTTTCTCTATACTCCATGATTGAAGCTGGCACTTAGTAGATGCTCAGTATATGTTTAATGACTGATTAAGTCTGAAGAAAGAGAGCAGGGAGGGAAAGGAAAAGCGGTGAGAGAAGAAAACTAAAATAAAACTGGAGACATCTAAATAGTAATCTAATTATAGAAAATGTTAGTGTCAGACTTGGGTTGGGGAGGAAGTGAGAGAGGCAGAAACTCCTGTGAGGTGGACAGGAAGTGAATAGCAAGGCCAGGAATGGGAAAAGAGGGTATTGAAAGTAGTGCAATGCCTTGAGGCAAACATTTATATTTAGAGGGACCGCTCTTGGGCAATGTTGAGTTTCCCCTTTTCTTGAATTCAGTACCACATGGATGATTGAAATGAGATGAAAAAGCCACTGTTGGGTTCCCCTGGTGGCACAGTGGTTAAGAATCCGCCCACCAATGCAGGGGACACGGGTTCGAGCCCTGGTCCGGGAAGATGCCACATGCCGTGGAGCAAATAAGCCCGTGCGTCACAACTACTGAACCTGTGCTCTAGAGCCCGCGAGCCACAACTACTGAAGCCCGTGCGCCTAGAACCCGTGCTCTGCAACAACAGAAGCCACCGCAATGAGAAACTCGCGCACCAACAAGGCCTTATTGTTTGGAGATGATGGTGCTGGTTGAAGAGGCTTTTCACTGATCAGTCTGCACATGTGACCTGATGGGGGGAAAAGCAGTGTGCAGCCAGGAGCGTTAGTGGGCACGGGTCCAGCAAAGGTCAAGAAGCAATCCCCAGCTCTGTCCTCCACACTGGGCATGTCCTGATTGGGAGTTGGCATCTCAGTTTTGATCCATGGGCTTTAAAGGAGAGAGAGAAATGGGAAAGAATCTAGCAAAATAGGTGAGGAGTGAAATGTTTTCCCCTTCCTCCATGCTCACCCTCTGGAATCCCACCCATCTATTAAGGTTTGCTTTGAAGAGTCCCCTCCCCCACCATGTCAGGGCTGACCTGACCATCCTCCATATTCCTACAGCACTGGTTTCTACTTGGGGACAGGATTTACCCCAAGCTGTTTTGTATGAGAAAAATGAGAGAGGAAGACTTCGTTCCCCCTAGTCTGTGAACTCATTGAGAGTAGGTGTCTATCTCATTCATCTCTGTACTGCCTTAGGGGGCCTCGCCCAGTGCCTGGAACCTGGTGCCTGGCATATAATGGGTGTCCCATAAATTTCTGTTGGTTGAGTTCTCTTTGTGGAGGATTGCACAAGAGGAGAGGACTTGAAAGGATACAGGAGGCCAGATACGGTGCCCTTGTGGTACCCTGGACTTCCCATGTCTTATTGCCAATCACACAGGATTCTCTTGAACATTTTAGACCCATCTCCCCCAACCAGATCCTCGAGAGCAGAGATGGGCTGACTTGTGCTCAGTGGAGGACAAGTGAGTGCTAGATGATTTCTGGGTGAGTGCACACAACTTCACACACTGTTGATTGACTTAGGCCTCAGCAGGGCCCATTCCTTGAGGGTCATGGTCTTGTCCTTCAGACTCAGGAGCAAGTCCCTGGCTGCAGGACCTCCCATGTTCTCCTCAAACTTGCATTTGATTCCATTCATCTTCCAGGACAGATCTTTGAGGATCTTCAAGAGTGGCTCTCAAACTTGGCCTCCTGGGAGAACTTTTAAAATTCCTGGTATCCAGACCACATTTCAGATTGATTAAATCAGAGCGTCTGGGATGAGAACCTGACATGAGATTTTAAAAGATCCCCAGGTGATTCCAAGGGCTGATAAGTTTTAGAAACACCTGTTTGGGAAATTGAGTAAGTCTCAAAAAACCAGAAAATTAAATAAACAAGGACACGAATGCCTCTGACACAACATAAATAGAGGTACCATTGTAGGACATTTATTAAAGAGTCAGGGATCTGGTGTGATGGCCAGAATTTGTCCAGATGCTGCCAACGTTTGCAGATCACCCTGAGAAGTAGGCACTGTTGGGTACCTCCTTCTTAGCACACTTGTTCTCTCTTCCCCTGTGTGTTTGTTCAACATTTGAATATTTTTTGCCATGTTTCTCCCCTCACTAGACAATGAGTAACCTGAGAGCAGGAACTGTGTCTTCATAAGCACACTGTCTGACCCGTGGTAGATGAGTGACATACATTTGTGACATAAATGTGTCCATGAATTCATTCATTCATTGATTTACTCATTCATTTATGCAAGCATGTATTCACCAAACGATAATAATGACAGAGAGAAAGGTATTGCTTTGGCAGAGAAGGGGAATTAATAAGGAAGAGAGGAAAGAGAATAGATCCCACGAAGAGATAGAATCATATATGTATAACTGATTCACTTTGTTGTAAAGCAGAAACTAACACACCATTGTAAAATAGTTATACTCCAATAAAGATGTTAAAAAAATAAAAAACAAATTAAAAAATAAAAAAATAAAAAATAATTGAAAATAAAAAAATAGAGAAATTTTTAAAAAAATTAAAAAAAAAGAAAGTAGGGAAGTAAAAGCTGAAGAAGAAAAGAAAAGAGAAAAGAATATTCATCTGTGTAATGCGGTGGTAGGTAAGTCAGGCTTGGAGAAGCCAATGTTTTTTAATCAAAGGGACTCAAAAGTTAGTTAATAACATCTGTAAGTACTCTGTACTTTTCCTCCTTTTTACAAAATCCATTAATTACTATGGAGTTATTTGCATCACCTCTCTCTTCTCCTCCAGAGGGTTAGCTCTAGAAGAGCTCCTGTTGGAAGCCAACATGGAGCCTCTGTGCCATGAGAGGGTCATGGAACAACACCAAGACAGCGCTGCAGGGCAGTGCTGCGCCCAGGAAGCTGACTACATCTCTTCTGATCTGTTTTGTAATTTTGTGCTTCTGCCTTGAAAAAGTACATGGGGGATTTGCCCCCCATCCCAAGTTTAACCGTGTAAAACATCCTCTTCCCCCTCCCAAACCAAAGCCTACGAATTGGGACTTTTTAACAACAGCCCCTGGCTGGTGGGAGAAAAACAAACAACCTAGAAATGTGGGGTTGTTTCTATGGAAAACACCAATAATAGAAACACAACGGCCTTACATAGGAGTAATAAATGATTATGGGTATTGTTGGTTCTTGTATAAGGATAAATTAATCATACAGAGTCAACTGCCAACATTGGAATTGTTGACTCGTCTATTCAGACAAGGCTTCTTGCCCAGAGGAACACAGTGATAGATTAAATTGTGAAATATATTGTAGATGATTTAGGGGTACACTGTTAAGACTTGTCCATGCGGACCTCTGGGACACATAGGAAAGTTCAGGAAACTTCCTCCTTCATAGTTTCTTTTAATGGCTTGTTACATATTAGCTTGGCTTTGTTATTAGTACGGATTGAACCTACTCTAAGAAAAAACAATGATGTTTTGAAAACCTTTAGAATTATTTTAAAAGTACATATAGATGTAATCACTTAGGGTATATAAACCTGACTGTAAGAAAATAAAAGAGAGAGACCATGCTTGCACATACAGTGTTATTGATTTATTTAACCTTCCCTCGCCGACGCTATCCATCCCTCGGGTACTCCTAGACCTGCAGGAGCTGGACTCCCGCAAGCTCCCACCCCTGGTATTTCCCTCCCTGTCCCCAGTGTCTAGCACAACATGACACATAGTGAAAGCTCAGGAAATACTCACCAAATGACTCAACGAATTGCTGTTTCAGTTCCCTCTTCCATTAACAAAAAAATCATACTATCCTCACCTCAGGGTTGTTATGGGAAATAATTTAGATAGTATACATAAGCACCTGCTGCATGGTAGGCATCCAACAATTGTTAGTTCATTATTAGTGTTAAGAAAAACAACAAATACTAAGTGCCGACTCTGTGCCAGGCCCTGTGCTAAGTGGTGGCCAACAAGAGATGACCAAAAGTGCAAAGAAATTGCCCCTTTTAGAAAAAGTAAGGATTGAGGACTCCAGTGTCACCACCTCTCCCTTCGCCCCCCGAAGAGCCTCAGCAAACTCCCATATCCACCCACAACACCCTCCCTGGCCACGCCCTCCCTGCAAGTCCTGGAACCTCGCAAACTGGCCTTGCACTCCGGCACCACCAGATGGCAGCACAAAGCCCATGGGCTGCTCGGCCTATGGCAGGCCAGGCACAGTCAAAGCCCTGTGCAGGGTGTCTGTCTGAGAAGGAGGAGACCCAGCCCCTGCCCCTCTGGCTTTGATATGCTGGCTGGGACTTATAGTTAATGCTTTGGGATTGGCCCTTTCCTTTCCATTTCCAACGCCCAGATTCTAGCCCCTCATCCTGGGGTCGCCACCCACCTGCAGGGTCCTTGCTCAGAATCCTTCCCAGAGCACCTTCCTTTCACCTCTGTTTGCTTACAGATCCCCTGCTTTTGTGAAGACTCAGAATCCCCTGTATGGCTCTTAAGGGACACCCCCATCAAAGCTCACCTTCTCAAGACTTGTTACACCTCAACATGACCTGCGATTCATCTCCCGTCCTCTCTGCCTTTACTCACATCACGCCTTGTCTGATAATATCCATGCTCATATATGCGGCCCCTCTTTTTCTCCCACCCCCTCGGAAACCCAGCTGAACGCTCACTTTTAGGAAATCTTCCAGATTGACACCGGATGATGGCTTACTCTTCTGTGTGCCCCATCAGCACTTCCTTTCTTGGTAACTACTCTCTAAGCTTCAGGTTTGGGTTGACCTGTTTGCATAATGCTGTATCAGCAATCTTCAGGTGTTTCCTGTCACCCCAGAAAGGGAGGGCAAGAATGGGTCTTTCTCTTAAAAGAAAAACAAGCCCTTTCTCACTGCCCTAGTCTGTACCCTTAATAGTCCTTAATAGCCCTTAACAGTCACTGATGGGCTGAAGGGAGAAAGAAGGAGGTCGGTGGGTGATGACAGTGCCCAGGAGCCTGGACGTCAGGGTGATGCCTGTACTCGAGGGGAGGACTGCGGGGCGGGTGCCAAGGCTTGCACTGACTGGGGAGGGACAGATTGTTGACAGACGGCCAAAAAGGAAGGGAATCTGTTGCTGTACCGGGTCCAGGAGCCTCCTAAGAGCAGGGTTGTTACAGGAGGGCTGGGAGCAGTGACTCTGGGGAGAGGGGCGTGGGGAACAATAGCCTTCACCATTTGAAAGGGCAGCAGCTAAGTGGCGGCAGAGGAGACAGGTTTCCTTAGGGTGAGGACTGCAGGAGCATCATCAGACAGGTGAGGGTCCAGGTACAGGGGGAACATATGGGAGGGAGGAGAGCCGAGGTAGGGCTGCCCCGAGCAGCATGGAGTCAGAGGAGGATGAACAGAAGCTGGCTGCAGGCAGAGGCCCTGGGGTGCTGCCTTCCGTCCCAGGGCTCTGCCCCCTCCTTCATCCTCTCCTCTACTTCCTCTTTGTTCTCCACTCCCCTCAGCCAGAGCAAAGCAACAGACTGTGGCATTCGAGCGGTGCCCTGATGACAGCCGCGGTGGCTAAGAACTAAAAGAGAAATGCTGAGCCCTCGAGGGCAGGGGGTGGCCCGGACACGGCGCCTGCCAGCTGGGCGCACCCTCTCATCCGGATCCCTGTTCTCCACTCACCCAAGGCTCTGTTCTGCTGAGGACTTGCCATTTTCTAGATGCTGAAGTTTGAGCAGGAGAGGCCTCAGGAAGACACTGGACCTAGCCCCAGCCTTAAGCCAGCTGAGATGGGTGGCTGGTCTGAGCACAGGCAGCTGCAAGGTAGCAGAGACAAAATGAAAATTAACCTAATGTGTGGATTCACCTCCTCTTCCTACCTGCGTGAGCTGCCCGTTTTGTACCGATGTTTTGGTTTACAGAAAGCTCGATTTACAAGCCCTTTTATTCTGCTGAATCTGTAGTATGTATTCACCACGTGACCTTGGGAAATGCACAACATGTACTCTGGCCCTCAGTTTCCCCCTCTGTACAATGAGGCACTGAACCAGAGCGGTGAGTTTTCAACCATGTCAGGTGGAGCCCAGGACTCAGCAGAAGAGGCTAAGGGACCCCTGGGGGCGGGTGCTGGGGAGAGTCTGAGCGGGGATGTTTCCCGGTTCCATCTGGGTTTCCACCTGAGCAGCTGCTCTTGGACCTGCCTGAATACTGTGGTTCTGCGTGAGATTGTGTTTGGAATGAGGGTTCAGCTACTAAAACAATGTTAGGATTTGTGGTCTTGCCCAGACCTGACCCTGCATGAGCCTGTTGCCGTTGTGCTGTAAGGCGTGTCCTTGGTGGCGTGTCCCCATCTGCAGGCCCCTGTCAATGTGAATGCCTAAACGCTTGGTGGGGGGGCACACAGGCAGCTTCAGGACCTCTCTGCTCAGTGAAAAGCTGATGCTCTTTGGTGGTGGTTGTGATGCTGTCTCAGAAATCTGCTTTTACTAAAGTGGTTTGATGGACCCAGGGCTTGGGTCCTCCATAGTAACCTTGCTGATAAATTACATCCCAAGTCTAGCGAGCAGGGCAGACAGGTCCTGTAGCCAAGGGACAAGGCCCGGACCTGTTCTTTGGCACCTGGCACCAGCTGGAATCCCTCATTGCCGGGCTAGCAGCTGTGAGGGATCACTTGGCCACCAGGAAAACTCCCCAGCTGGGACCTTTCTGAGAATCTGTGACAGAGATGCGACATCTGTGAGTCTGCTCAGGGGAAAATCCAGCTGCTTGGCTCAGTCCCGGCTCCAGTGGCCACGGGGAAGAGCCGAGAGGCAAAGAGAGAGCAGAAGATGGGCTGCTTTGCTTTTTCTCAGTTTCCACAGCAACTCACGAAATCTGCATTTCCCCGTTTCATAAGGGAAGTTGGCAGGCGGGACTGGAACCAAAAGAGGCCCCACTTTGTGGCAGATGGTGAGGCCCACAGCTGTTGAGTATGGAAGGTGTCTTTCCTCTGGCCCTCTGGGTTCTCACCTTTTGACTCATCCCTTTTGCTTCTGACCCACAGTGGCTCCAGCCAGCCTTTTAGTCTGCACGTGGTACGTCTGGATAGTGAGTGTCAGGCAATGGGGTGAATCTTTGAGCGTGATGAATCCTAGAAAAATCCCCCAAATGTTGGGACAGAAGCACCAGGAAGGACGATGGGGTTTGTTTCACAACTCAGTGAGATGGATTCTTGGTGCCACAGGCTGTCTTTTCTGAAGGGAATGTTTGCCAAGTGTGGGTCTGACAGCCATGGGTGTTTAGAGGGCTAACCCCGGAGCAGTCCCTGTAAGGACTGGGGTGATTGTTCAGGACCAAGGTGGGGAAGGGCTGGTGGCTGGGGGTGTCACTCCCCACAACAGTGACAATCAACACTGGGCAGAGGGACCAGAATCCCTTCACTAATCTGAGGCAAATCCTCAGCTGCCAAGGAAGCCAAGTGACTTTGGGTTCCATTCTTGGACAAGTCTTGGTGGGGCAGAGAGCCGGCCTTGCTCTTCATGGCAGAGACCAGACAGAGACGGTAAGGCTCAGCTCCAAGCAGTGGATTTTGGGAGTCACGAGAGAGGGCAGGAGTGTGTCTGGGGCCAGCACGGCAAAGGTCCTGCCAACCAACGAAGAAGGGTTGCTTGAAAGGGTTGGGGTATTTAGTCCAGAGAAGAGGATGGGAGAAGATTGGTTTGGAACCCGCATTGCTCCCAATGGCAGAACTGAGGCCATAGATGAAATAACAGGAAGAAAATTTCCAATGCACCAGAGCCAGACCTATCTGATCATTTGAAGACAGCAAATCCCAGTGGGTAAGACCCTGGGCTCTAGAGTAGTGTTACATTGAGCACCGTCAGGAGCTGCTCTCACATGTGGTCATGAGACCCACTCAGTGTTGGCCTGCATCGTGATTTTTTAAAAACTGTATCAACAACCAAAACAAATTGGGAGAGTATGCTTACAAATCTATATTTATAACCTCTTTTGAAAAATCTGAAGGTCTGATCACCTAGGTTCATATTCTCTCATGGAACAAGAAATGGAACCTAGGTGGCCGCTGCCTCCTCTGAATAAGGCAATTACACCTTAGATCATCATAGGTGCCACCTCCCTCCACCTTTCTTAGACCTTCATGGTTTCACTGATCCCCAGGTAGGGATGGTAGTTCACGACCTTGTTCTAGTTAAGAGCTCAGGGTCTGCATCTTGGTTTGGCCACTTTTAAGCTATTGTGATTTTAGACAAGGGGGTCAACTTCCGTAAGCCACAGCTTCTTTACCTGAATCTGGGTATCATAACAGTATTTACCTGGGAGAGTTTGAGAACTCCTGGAAAGCAGCTGGCCCAGAGCATGGCACACGGTGAGAGCTCACCAACTCTTAGCTACTGGGGAACTGTCCAGCAGTGGAGGGGGAAGTCTCACAAAGCTCTGGGAGCTCCATCACCAACATTGGGCCTGCAGAAGCCAGGGACTGCAGAGGATGGAGAGCCCCCAGGAATCTCTGAAATGAATGGGCTATGCATCAGTTCTCCTTGAACCTTTCCCAATGACCAAGTCAAAGGTGTTGGTTCAGGGCTGCCCTTGATGCTTATTGAAATCAGATTTGCTCTGGAAAAAACTGTGAGGAGTAGGAAAGAAAGTGTCACTTAGAGTAACTTGCACCCATGTGGAAGGCTGCTGTGTGCTCAGTGAGGTGAGGGCTCCAGCCCCAGCTGACTGGGAGGTGGGAGTGGCCCCCTGCCACTTCCTTTTCTGCTTCTGGGTTACCCTGTGCACCCTGGCAGCACTTCCTGCCTTGGTAGCCAGCATGGGCTCATCAGCCAGCTCTGCAGGCAGCCGAACCCATCCCCATTCCTTGGCTCCATGATAGAGCATTAGTACATTAGGACCTGCCTGGGCCCTGGCTCTCCCCCTGGATGGGGCCTTGGTGGTGTGGGTGTCCTTCAGGAGGTCTGGACCCAGTCTGATGAGAGACACTTTGGTAGCTGGCTCCCCCAGGCTCTGAGAAGTCCCCTGCTGGCGCATCATGGAGTGTCTGAGGGATTCAGTTCTGTATCCTAAGCCTCCATGTGTTTCCTGGCTCTGGGAGCCGAGTCTGCTTTATGGACTTGGAATGCTGAGCAAGGAGCAGACACCTCCTTCTCAGGGAGGTATCAGACGGGAGGAAACTGGATCTAGAGGCTGTGAGCATAGCAGTATAAGGGAAGAAGGTCCCTGGGCAGAAGCGTTGGAGAGAGAGAGGCATCATCTGAAGGCCACAGGAAGGCAGCCTGTTGGGATCAGAGGACAGTGGCTAAGATGACATGGGTGCCAAGAGCTAGCAGGGCAAGTGGAGTGAATAGAATGAGCTGGGGAATTCATGCTCTGAATCTGCTTCCCTCACTGTGTCTCCATTCCCCCATCCTCCATTCCCTCTCCTCTTTGGCATTCACTGTCGTCCTGACTCCTAAATATTGTTACAGCCAGAGAGCAACTCTCAGTAACTGGCCCGCTCGCCTCAGCCCTAGGTGCTGCCTCCTGTGCTTGTATCTCCCTTCTGTTTGGCCTGGGGAGAACGGAGCAGTAGGAGGCTGGTGCTGATGCTGGTCCAGAGCCCAGACTCCTACAGAATCATTAGACCAAGCCCCGACTTGGCAGGCTGACTTATCCAGATGTCAGGGCTCAGGCTCTTTGCTTCCTGTACTTGAGCTGATTGGTCTCCTTGGAGAAGCTTTTCAGCCTCTGCCCTCTGGGCACCTGTCCCAGGGGAGTGGCCCCTCCTTGGCCTTTGCATTGGGCCTCTATGGCTGCTGAGTATTATCCCAAGCCATGTCTGATGGCCTCTGGCTTGCATTTGGGCAGCTGGAAAGTCATTCAGACAGTAAGTCTGAATTAGATATTAGGTCTAAGAGAGTTTCGCATACTTCATAGCATGACCTTGTTGGGATATTTACTTGCTGTTCTCGTGGTTCTCCCAAATTAATAATTGATTAAATCTTGTTTTGACATTCAGAGCTGATTTGCTTACATTCTATTGAACTGCACCTGCTCTGTGAGTGGGTGTGTGTCAGGAGGCTGGGAGAAGTCGGGGCAAACAACAGAAGCTTTAAAGGAGATGCATGGCTTGGGAACTGATTTTGTACATCAAAATACAATTCAGCCCTAAAATTGTGGCTCATCTACCGTATGAAAAGCCCTAGATTAGACTCCAGTGGCAGAATAAAATCATGGAAGGTACTGCCTTCTCTCTGGAAACTTGTGTTGGGGGAACAATAGCAGATATACAAACACCAAGTAGATTGCATAGTGCAACCCCACCCCCATTTCCACTGTTCCAACACTCACAATCACAATCAAATACACATCTGCGCGTAGATCAGCCCAGGCTGTGGGTTTTGAGATTTTGGCCATCAAAAGCTACAAGTAAAACCTCCCCTTTCTTTTTTTTTTTTTTTTTT
>NC_041217.1:86692335-86749032 GCF_002837175.3 Physeter macrocephalus | reverse complement strand
CCTTTCTTTTTTTTTTTTTTTTTTTGTGGTACGCGGACCTCTCTCTGTTGTGGCCTCTCCCGTTGCGGAGCACAGGCTCCGGACGCGCAGGCTTCCCGGACCGGGGCACAAACCCGCGTTCCCTGCATCGGCAGGCAGACTCTCAACCACTGCGCCACCAGGGAAGCCTGAATCTCCCCTTTTTGAATCTGCATGTCATTACAGCACTGTGGTCAGAGGATGGGCTCTGAAGCCAGAGGGTCTGGGTGAGAATCCAGCTGCCTCCATTCTAGCTAACGGAGCTTAGACATGCCATTGAACGTCTCTGTGCTTCAGTTTCCTCATCTGTAAAACAGGGTTTACAGTGCCAACTTTTCAGGGTTGCTGAGAGGTTTAAAGAAGCTAAAATAGGTACGTGGCAGTGCTCAGTAGCTATGACCATCATTCCTAAGATCTCACTGCTTGAAGAGGCTAATGGTTAACATAGAGGTCTGTTTTTAAGATAGGAACGTGGGGCAAATAAGAGAATATTTGCCTGGTTTCAGGAGAAGCGTGGGCCCTGGAAACTTGGTGCTTCCCACACAACTGCTGAGTCCCACCTCAAATTCATTTATTAAACATATAATGAAGATCTGCCCTTTACAAGTTATGTAAGGATTGTGGGAAAACAGATGCTTGAGGCATGGAGCCTATAGGCTACTTCAGGAGGTGAGACAAACAGATCAAAACAAAGAGTACAACAAAAACTTAGGAAGCCTCATTAAGTTGTGGGTAAGAAGGTCAGGAAAGACTTCATGTGTGTTGGAAGGGGAGCTCAGGTATCAGGAACAGCATGAAGCAGAACAGGGAGGCAGGAAGGCTCGGCATGTGTTTGAGAACAGGGCAGTGGCTAGTTTTGTGGGAGCACACTTTGGTAAGCAGTGTTGGTTTGGGCTACCAATGGAGAGATCAAATGCAAAGACAGGGTGAGCACTGGCTCTTCATCAACAGGCAGTGCAAGACCACTGAAGGTTTTTGAACAGGGTGCTAATAAGAAATATGTAGTGAGAATCTTTTACTATTTTAAAACTAATAGAATACAGTGAGTGAGGAAGACGGAGGTATCTAAGATTACAACACATTTTTCTACCTGGGTGACTGAAGGTGGTATTTAGTAGGAATAGGGAAGACAGAAGGGGCTGGTTCAGTGAGAGACAGTGAATGCTTTGCTTGGACAGTTGGGATCAGAAGTGCCAATGAGTCATTCCAGTGATCTGCCTGGGTTGCAGAGTTAGTCCCAAAGAGAGTGAAAGCATGGAGTGAATTTGATGGCCCAGGAGGGGATTGGAGGAGAAGGAAAGAGGACTGAGGGCTGAACCTTGGAGACAGAACATTGAGGGGAAAGGCAGGGGAAGAGGACCCATGAGGAGGGTGAAAGAGGAAGAATTAGTATCGAGGGAAGCAAGGCAGTACAGTGTTGTGGAAGCCCAAAGATGGAGACGTCAGGAGAGTAAGACCCGAGAAAAAGCTACTTGGAGGCTGTGGTGACCCCTGAGAGCCATCTGCGTAGGGTTCTGGGTTAGTGTCCTATTGGAAAGGGTCTAAGTAGTTGTTGGTTATTGAAAAAAAAAGAGGTACTGAAGAATAAGGGGAAGTAAGGAGAGTGAGACAGTATGGTAGTATGGAGAAGAGGCGGGTCAAAGGATTAGGGGGAAACTAGAGAGGCTTTGTGGAACTAAAGGAAGAGATCAGCTATTCGGCTCATTCAGTCCTGCCTACCTTCCCAATGTGTGAAATTAAGATCGGAGAAGAGAACCAGAGCAAGAGGACAGGTGGTTGCCGGATACCAGAATATTAAGAAATTCATGTTGGTGGCAGAAATGGGGAGTGTGAGAGGGCATATGTTACCCATCACTGAGAAAACAAAGAAGATTATCTACAAAACAGAATAGCCTGATTATGAACTGAATGTTGAATCAGTTAAATATTTTAATATGAAACATTTATTCTTGAGGCAGGCAAGAATTCTACCACTGAACCACCCATGCACCGACACACTTATTCTTGAGGAAAACAACTTAGACAACATCAGATATATTTTCAACATTGGGTAGGTAAAGGGGAAGCAGTTCATGTTTCCCTCACCCCGCCATTTACCAGCGCTATGAGTTTCTGTGAGTTACCCACCCCTCTTTGCCTCAGGGTCTCATCTCTATAATAGGGACAGTAACACTTCCCGAGGTGGTTGTGTAAGTAGGGACTGAAGGAGATATTCAGGAATCTGAATGCATGAGAGTTATTATCCCAGTGCCCAGCACATGGTAAGTAGGTGCTCAGTAAATATTAGTTATCATTACTGTAAGCTTTTCTTGGCTGTCTGTTAGTTAATGCAGTCTTGGAGGGAACAGCTTGGCAGTTGCAGCCCTGGGATTTAGCTGGACAGATGCTCAAACACTTGTCCTGAATTGATAAATGCAGCTGATGTAGAAGTGAAAGACTGTGTGTGACTAAGCAAGATAAAAGGTAAGAGAAAAGAGAGGTTTGGGAAATAATAGAAGTACATTGTGTGAGTTTCTGCGTGTGTGCGTGTGTGTGTGTGTGTGTGTGTGTGTGTGTGAGTTTGTGTGTGTGTAGGGAGGGAAGATGATAAGACTAGGGAGAATTTTAGGCAGCATTTTATGACTGGTAGAAGTGGATCATTTCAACCATTTCACGGTTGACTTAGGTACAGGAAACCCACAGGTTGTGGCTTCATAACTTGCAGCTGTGAATACTGGTGCCCTTCTTCTACTCCCCCAGCCAAACCTGCAAGCATATAGTCTAAAGCCACAGATTCCTCTCATTTTTACTTTGTAGCCATGTCTTCCTAATTAATGAGCGTCTATCCTCTCCCCACCCCAGCTGCAACCTCCACCTCAGGAACTGTGAGAAATACTGAGAGTATCAAACGCAAGATTTGGTGCATGGTTCAAATTCATGGTGTACCTTCTCTGAGTCTCAGTTTTCTCCTCTCGACAATGACCTGATATGTACCATTTTGAACGTCTGTGGACTTACTAAACTTACTTCCCCAAGTGTTCTTCAGGAAGAGCATCCTGGGACATGATGATCAAGTGTGCCTTTATCTCACCCACAACTTTCCCTCTCATTCATCATGTTTTTCCAGTCTAAGGAGGCCCTTACTCTGCTCGGTGAGGCAGCTTTTCTCTGGCAATGCTCCTCCCTTCAGCCACGATGTCAGCTTTCTTGATGTCAGCTTTCTTGAGCCCTGCCCAAGGCTTATGCAGCTTGTGCCTGAGATCTGACCTGTGGGGAGGCACAGGAGTGGATGCTGTACTCCAGATGTATGTGTCATGGCTCGCTGCTCTGCAAGGTGATCAGTGGCTTATCTGGGGCCAATTTTCAATCCTTGCCTGCTTCCTCCCTAACCGCCCCCCGCTGCTATTTCTTGCAGAGTGCATGGGGGAAAATGCAGTCACGCTTAAAAATTATCTCAAACGTCTACTAGTAGCCTCCACTACAATATATGTCATGCATTACAAAGTCCTAAAATGATTTTTGGACGATCTTTTATCTCCAGCGTTATTCCCCTCCATTAGCAGAAATGATGTAGAGCTGCTTGTGTGTTATCTACATGTACATCTCTCTCTCTCTCTCCACACACACACACACACACACACACACACACACACACACACACACGAATCTCAAAAAACTGAAGTGTTAATTAATGGGGATAGTGCATTGTTCAAGCTGTCATAATGTGTGATAAAGGCAGACTGGAAATGCTGTAAAGCATCAGCATTAATTCCATTCTCCAGGAGAGTTGGAAAATTCTTGCATGTAGGGGAGCTTAATTACTTTATTCAGTCTGAGTTGCACACCAGGTTTTGTGGGCTGCTGTAGGGCTGAGTAGTCCCAGGTTGCTGAGACTGCTCCCAAGCATCAAATGAGATAATGTGTAAGTACTTGGTATCCTGTACAGTGCTGAAGAAAGGTTACCCTTTCACCCTAGTTTCCCTTAAAAATATATTTTGAATTTGTTATATGTGAATTCATCTAATGTATTATGAGTGGGTAGAGTTCTGGATGGTCCTGATTTTTCTTGATCTGCCTGGAGTCAATCAACAATCCTAAAGTGAGGGGTGGGCATGAAGAATAGTGATCCCAGAACCAATATATTAAAATATGCCCAGAGATCATGAAGGATAGTTCCTAGGAGGATGCCAGGAGATCTCCTGCTTCCTTGTGAGAGACAGTTGTTTATCCATAAATCATTTGTCGAGAGCCGCATTGTTTGGTGGCCTCTGTAGCCGAGCCATGCTGTGAAGCTGATGATAAACATTTGCCTCCTCCAGGGCATCCCCTTGTGAGGCCCGCCTCTGCTTCCCAGCTCATCACTCAGTTTGAAACTTGTTCCTCTGAGCTGTCTCATTCCATTTGTGATCATGTGTCATCCAGACTTCCTCTATTTCCTTTTCTTTATTTACTATTCCTTGGTCTTCCCCACTCTTTGAAAACTGAGGGGTGGTTGAGTTGTCATGGCAACCTCCTACCCCATCGCATTTCTGTTTCTCAACAATTTTTCTACATTTTAATAAAATCACTGTAGTGTGCAAAGCTTCATTCCCCGCCACAGCAGCTCTGCAAGGGAGGTTTCCTATCTGACCAGAATACTAATGACTAAATCATGGCTTTCTAGTGAGGCAGCAAGGAAGCCCTCTAGAGTGAGCACTTTGGTAGAGGTTTGTGTTCAGGATCAGGGTTTGACCTGTATACATGATCACAGTTGACGGGGCTGCAAACCCATCCTTGTAAAATACACCGCGCTGGATACATATAAAGTATACATGTTGGATATGGCTGGAGGGGAGGAGGTGTGAAGTGAGGTGTTCTTACCTTTACATTGACAGAGGGAACTGAACTCCTGGGGTCTAACAGTACCAAGTTGAGATGTCATAGGAAGAGCTGGGATTTGCAATATTGAAAGTGGCTGGGGGGTAGCATGAACTCACTGGGGGGAACACAGGGGCTTCATCATTTCCTAGTCTATGAGACCCTGGTGTTCTCCACTACACACTATGTACCCCATAGAGCTGTTGTGAGGGGCAGAGATACCATACCCCTGGGGTTCGGTGGTAATTACAGCCTTGTGACTGGGTGTCTGGGCTCTGAAACAGGCCTCAGATCCCAGCTCTGACATGGCATAATTTTATGACCTGAGACAAGTTACTCAACCTCTTCATGCATCAGTGTCCTCATTTCTAAAATGGGGATGGTAATGATAGAACCTATCTTTTAGGGTGGTTTTGAGGATTCAATAAGTTAATATAGGTAAAGACTTAGAACCATGCTTGATAAAACTGTTGTCATTGGTTATTGGCATTTGATAAATGAGAACTACTATTTTACCAGTTTATCAACATCCATGAAGACTAGTCCAAACCTGGGCTTTACCAAGGGTTTACAGCTGTTGAGGGGTAGGCTTGGGGGAGAGGTTTGGTAGAGGTCCTTTTGTAATGAAATGAAAGGTTTTGACTACATTGAGGAGTAGAATCTGACTCTAAATAGAAAAATGTAGTAGCTTTCCAATGCTTAGGGTTCAATAATGATAATATTTGTTCTTTGCCATGTTGATTTTGGACTTTAAAAAAAACCAATTTATATAGGAGCAAGATGGCTTATTTTAGCTTAAGTCTAATTTGAACTGAAGATACTGTTTATCTGTTCTGATGGTTCACAGATGGAACGTCTCTGAGTGAGGTTATGTAGTAGCACTCTGAGAATAGTGCTTCTGGAACTTTCATGTGTATATGAGTCACTTTAGGATTTTATTAAAATTCAGATTCTAATTTAGTAGGTTTGGGGTAGAGTCTGAGATTCTGCATTTCTAACAAGCTCTTAGGTAATGCAGATGCTGCTGGTCCATGGGGGCCAGTATGTAGCAAAATAGGTTTTTGAGGCCAGCTCTTCCAAAAGACATCTTGAAACAAAGGTTTGGGTTTAGAGGAAAGAGTTCTTCCATTTCCTATTCAGATACAAAGCTGGAATTACCCAATAATAATAGAACTGAGCCTTCATGAGGGAATGAGATTGAGAGTAACCAATGGAAGCTTGAAGCCTCTTTTCTTCTGAGGTCTTTCAACAGAGGAATTCAGGCAAAGCTATATACAATTGTTTGGCTTTTTATCCAACTGCATATTGTAAGGGTTTTTCTCTTGCTTTACAAGTGTGTGATTACTAGTTTGTTTTCTTCTTGAAGTGTTTTCAGAACTCAATAAAACTCATCATTTTGAGGATTTTTTTTTTAGTGTTTGATTTATTCGGAGTACTTTGAAGAGATGATTGTTGGACCAAAACCCAAGTGAAATTGAGCCAGATAAAGACGTAATTTTTAAAACATTAACTTGAAATTTCAACTCCTGCTTTAAAGCATTGCTTTCTGGCAATATCTTATTTCAGTCTAAGCTTTTATTTATTTATTTTAAAAAACACCTCAACACAAAACCCTTGACATGTTTCTAACAACTAACAATAATGGTGACATATATCAGCTGCAAGCTCACTTCTGAATTACGAGTGGAGGAATTAAAGGTCTGTGTTATAAGATGAGGGGTTTAGCAACTTTATAAGATGATCAGCCAGTGACTCACAATTACAAGTTGTGTGATTTAAAAATCCAAGTAGTTGTGAGCTTCTTTTTGGAGGATGGGCAATCTTCAAAGGAATATATGATGTTAGAGAAAGAAACAGGAAATATACTTCTTTAAAATCTAGACTGACCATGATTCAAAAGAGCATGGTAAGACATCTATGTATGCTCATTTCATTAGAAAGGTCATCACAATTGGATTTAGACTTCTAGCCATGTAATATTCCCCTTTATGCAAGGCCGTATTGCATCCTAGCACAGAAAAATGGTCATTTCTCCCAGGTTATTAGAAAAGGTCTGTGTCATTTCTCAAAAAGGCCCACAGATCAAGATACACTGATGCCAGTTAAGGGGAATTTGGCCTTTTAGTGGCACCTTTAACCATTGCAGATGCCTATTCAATTAACTAGTAACAACTCAAATGGGAGATGGGAAAATATGGCAGAGATGGACAAGAATATATATTTCAAAATGCAAAGTTTTTAGCAACATTAGATGTTAAAATCTTTTCAAATGAGAACCACACATTAGGATTCCAGATTAAAGTCTCCTCAACTGGCAGATAACTGGTGGGAAAAAATGAAAGGAGACTTATCTGAGAATGGCTATTATGACCCATTCTTAAAGCAGAGAGCTTTGTTTCTTCTAAGCTAGGGGGGACTTTTTACAGTAGCAGCCTTATAGTTTGTAAATGAATAAATCACCAAGTGACATTAATTATATCTTCCTCTTTGGCTCCCTAAATTCCTCTTTAACAGACCTGAAGAAATTGCAATGAATAATATTGATTGAGAGCCATTTGCAACTTTTAGACTCTATTTTACTTTCTAATAAATCTATATTCTTTTTCTGTTATTGCAGGTAGCAAAATCCATATTTTTAATTTTGTTAAGGAGTTTTCTTAGAATTATCAGTAACCAAAATCTTACTCTAAGTTAGTTAATGGTTCTTGGTGGTTATAATGATCTAAAGTTTGGTGCCTCCTAAAGGCTAATTTCTGGTAGATTCCACAAGAATAAGAGAATGTGTGTGTATTTTTGAACTGGGAGTCATTTTGACTGAGGATTTATAGAGATATCAACAGGAAAATTCTGTACAATTTAAACACAAGAGCTTTTGTCCAAGTGGAATACTTCAAAGGACTGGAGATTGAAGTAGTCCTTTGATGAAATCTAGAAAGTACTGGGAATGTTTAAATACTGAGGTTAAAATTACACTAGATAAAATCTGATTTCCTGTTTCTAAGTCTAAAAGATTACAATAAGGTCGCTGGAGGTTCCTGGAATAATACACAGATCTTCTAAAACAGCAACTGGATGAGGTAAGTGTGGTTGACTTGAAAGTACAGATTAATTTCTTCCACACTACTCATGTGTTTCAAAATTAAGAGGGAAAATTTCCAAGAGTGAGACATATTTGGGGTTTTATTGAATCCAAAATATTTTAAAGTACTGCAATAGCTTGAAATTTTTTTTAAAGGTTTTCCACTGCTAAGACAGCTATCTAGTTTCTCTGGAATAAATTTATGTATGAATCTAGTGTTGAGATCCTCTAAACAGTGGTACATCAATGCATAGCAGCTTTTACAGCTTGTGAAAGATAACTAGGCTGGCATTGGCTGCAAGTGGCTGAACACCCTTTCCTCTCTCCATTTGCCTTACTCAGTCCTTTCTACTTTCTCATCAAACCTAAACTCCTGTCTTATTTCCTGGAGGTCCTTGGACAGAGCTAATTGCTCTTTCCCACTTCTCATAGTACTCCAAGTCTACCTGGTATAGAACTTAACACCATGCCATAATCATAAACTTTCTCATTTTCCACTACTTCTATAAGGTCTTTGAGTGAAGAAGTTACGTCTTCTCAGTGTCCCATTTGTTCAACAAATGTTTATTGAGCTTCCACTATAAACCTGGCACTGTAATTACAACGATGGCTAGGGCAGCTTTCAAGTTGCTCACAGTTTTGCAAAGGAGACAAAAGAGTAGACAGTTATATCTGCGTATACATCAGAGGGCTATTTAACTTAGGTCTTCCTGGAGGAGATGTCATCTAGAGAAAGTCTTGAAAGATAATTAGCCATCACCCAGCTGAGGAGAAGAGTGTGGTTGTGTGGAGCGGGGCAGAAGAAGATGTAAGCAGAGGAAGCAGTAAATGTGAAGGTACATAGAAGAGAGAGCATATTACATACAAGGAATTCATAACAATTCAGGGTGACCGGAGCAGAGCCTATCTGTTGGAGAGTGACAAGGGATGAGGTTAGAAAGGCGACAGGAGCTAGATTATGAAAGGCCTTGGATGTCATACTAAAAAGTTTAGGCTTTATTCTTAAAGAATAAAGGAGTCATTGAAGTATTTTAGCCAGGAGAGTCACTAGCATATTAGCTGTTTACACAAATCATTTTTTGCTGTAGTATGAAAATCTACGAGGCTACTGCAGCAAAATAGGCAAGAAATGACAAGACACAGAAACAATTCAGAGGTAGAAGTGGGGGAGGAAGTTGCATCAAGAATTTACTGGTCATGAGGAGTGAGTGAGAAGGAGAAGTCAGATTAGAAGATTTCCAGATTTCTAAACGGTAGCATTAAGAAGTGGTTCCTTTCCCCAAGATAAGGATATGGTTAGGGTTGGATGTGGTGCTGAGTGCAGGAGATGAGTCATTCTGGGTTGGACATGTTGAGTTTGAAGTACCTTGGATAGTCTCGAGATCACCTAATAAGATATTTCTAGCAAGGACATTGGTATACAAAAGATAAATTGTGCATGTGGTCAGGAAACCCCGTAAAGATGGCTAACAAAATCCTGGCATATTGGAAGGTTATAGAAGAATCTCATAGAACCCAACAGCAGGGGGTAGAGTTGGACCTCCCACATACTGGAAATTTGTCTGTAGTTACTTTCCATTTTTCACTGAGGCAGTATGATTGTTCTGCTTCATTTCTGTTTCATTCTCTAAGCTTCTCTAGCAGGTTTAGTTACTGCTTCACCAGAACATGGATTACATGGATTTAAGGTTGTCAAGAGGCTGAACTTGGCTCAACTCCATATGACTTATATCTCCGCCTACTTGTTTCTACCTCTAAGTCTCCAAGTCTCGGTCACAAATTCCAGGGAGAGAGAATCTGATTGGCTCAGTTTGGGTTAGGTTACCACTTGTGGACGGAGAATGGGCTTATGTGAGTTCTAGGGCTGTCCCTTCTAGGCTGTGGATTGCGGAGGTCTCTAAGAATGGAATGTGAGCAGAGAGGAAATGATGGGCTGAGAAAACAGGCACCTGGAGTACAGTAAGAAGAGTATTCAGGATATAGATCTGAGCTGGAAATAAAGACTTGGGGAAGTAGTTAAAAATAAAGTATCGGTTGATATTACCTGGGGAGAGTGTAGACTCTAAGAAAAGATCAAGGCTGAAATAAGAACCTTGCGGAACAGCAGTGTTTAAGAAGCAACAAGAGGAAGACAAATCAGTGAAAGAGACAAAGACTAGATGGAAAGAAGGTTAGTGTTGCAAAAACCAAGAAAGAGGGAGAGACCAACAGCGTCAAACCCTGCAGAGACTGGGTAAGATGAGAACTGAAGGATGACAAGGAAACTAGTAGTGAGGAAGTATTCAATGAGAGGTGGAGACAGAAGCTAGATTACAGTGGGAGGACATGATAGTAGAATAGCAAATAAATGAGAGGTGAAGGAGTAGAGACAACTCTTTTTTAAAAGTTTGGCTTTGAATGGAAGGGGGAAAATAGAACTGAAGATGGATTTATGGTCCAGGAAACATTTATATACTAATCAAAGATTCTGGGGTGGGAGATATTGAGTATAGATCCAAGACAGTCAATATTTGATGAAGGCAATTTCAGGAGGGGGTTGAACAAGATGGACCAGAGCTCCAGAGATTGGGACAACTTTTCCACTGAAGTGAGAGGGAGATATGGCATATAAGGGGTATTCAATAACTATTTTTGAATAATAAATGAATAGACTCATGGAGTGATGGTTGAGCCCGTTTGCAGAACTTAGGTTTCCATTTCTCTGGGGTCTCACTTTAAGGCAAGGGGATTGGGTGGTGAGGGCAGGCTGAGGCAGGACTAGGCTCGCCAGCATAAATGCAGAATAAGACAAGCACGGTGGAAAGGCCTTTCTTCTGCTGTTCTTCTAGATATCCCTACGAAAACCCCCTCAGTTACCTCACTTCTTAGGGAAGCCAGAACTTAAGATAGCAGGGGTGGTGAGGAGCCGGGAATGTGGTTGTGAAAAACAACCTTGGCTCAGGAGTCAGGAAACTTGGATTCTAGTCACTCTCTGAAATTTACTAACCCCATGGTCTTAGACAACTTGTGTAACTATGTATCCAGTTTCTGTGTTTGTAACAAGTATGTGATGTGACCTTCTCTGCCTATTTTACAGATCACAGATTTTACAAAATGCTTTTAAATATACATATATATGTATGTATTGTAAAAATTGTAAAGCACAGTCCAGCTGTAAGGCCCCATTAATTTATACTCCAGATATTCTGAGAATGTGGCTTGCCTGCACAGTGTCCCCTGTGGAGCTAATTCTAACTATATGCACGCATGGCATGGCCCTGGAGGACTGTGTGCCAGGTTCCTTCTTGGCTACTACACGTGTTGAGAGCTTGGCCTGACTGATAGTGTAGAGCATTCCTGCTGGCACAGAAAGTGCCTGGAGGGAGAAGCATACTAAAATCACAAACTCATTACTTTCTCAAGACTAGGATATATAAAGTTCAAACAGCTTTATAAACTGCCTCCAGAAATTGTAAGGCAAAAATTAACTCTGCCTCCAAACTTTACATCCACATTATAAATGCCACTTCCCTCTCTCTCCTAATTATTTCTGTCGCCATCACCACAAATCAAAGACAATAGAAGCACTTGCCTCTGCAGACTTCCCCAGATTTTCTATAGGAATGAAAGAAAACTAAAGACATAGGTATATTTATCATCATTTAGCTCAGCTTCCAGATTCCTGTTAGGCCTTCTGACTAATTCCCATCATTGCTTGTAGATTCAGGTCATGTGGAAATAACTGTTTGTTTTCCTGGCTGGCATAATGCGTATAAATTAAACTAGCAATACCTGGCATCTACTTCTCACTGACATTGTAAAGGTTAATGAGATAGTGCATGAGAATCAATTTGTGTTCCTCATCTTCATCTAAAAGCATGTATTATGCCAAATTGAACCAGACATGGGTGAGGACTGTGCCACATACACACATTTCCTCATCAACTGTGTTTTTTGAAATCAGATTTCTGGGTTCTCTGTTTTGTTCCTTCTCTGCAGCTTCATTTCCAAAACAATGACTTCACTGACCTTAAACTGTAAAAGCAAGTAGTGTCACCAGAGGTTTTAGTTCTTCATTTGGCCTTTTCTTCTTTACCATGACTCAAATTGCCAGGTATCATTTAGAGTGAACAAAGAAGGATTAATGGAACTTATAAAGAAATGATAAATGGACCTAAGGGAGAGAAAGGCTCGATATTGATAAAGGTTATAATACAAAAGAGAGTACAGGAAAATGAACTGAGGATTATGTGGTCCCTAACCCATAGGAGATGTACAGCAATAATTATATATAAATTTGTTTCTGTCGAAGTCCAACAGAAATGTGAAAATTCTCTTGGATGGAGGCATGGTTCAAAGAGGATAGCTGTAATCCATTGGAAACCACCTGCATCTCTTAATTCACCCTGTAAATGTTTACGAGACTTTAAGATTTGGTTCCTTAAAATGAAATACTTACAAATTACGGTTCATGGAGTCCACAACTAAAGCTGCATGGCCAGAAAGCTTAAAAACAGCTATTTCTTATATCAACTGGAGACTCAGAAAAATACGTTTTGTTCTTTTTTCTAATAGCTAATTACTACATGTGTAAGGCAGCCTAATCTGCACTTTTTCTTTTTTTTTTTTTTTTAAGACAAAGTAAAATTCCAGATTGAAACAAGAGGGCCTCTGTTTTGGTGATGTAGAATTTGTTGACATTCCAAAAACAAGAACACATTTGAGTAACTAGCTGCTATTAGGAAAAAGATTTAGGATCAACACTGCTAAGTACAAAATAAGAACAATGGGTATGTAAAGGCTGATGCATAGAAATTATAGTCTGTCATGGTACACAAAATATTGGACTTACATAGATGATACATATGGAAAACAAAATGTTCTTATTTAACACTTGACTGTTCTGGATCTAAATAATGAGAATCCTAACCTACAAGCTCAGGAATATATATATATATCACCCACTAGACTCTAAGTTCCCTGAGAGCAGGGTCACCTTCGTATTCACCTTCACATCCCCTCACAGTGTTTTGAACAGAGCAGTTTACACAACTGATGCTCCATACATATTTTTGGATGAAATGATGTACATTTGCTTTCTCACCATTTTCTCATATAATTGATAGTATGAAGGCACAAACTTATTACATAACATTTTTTTTCTTCCTTGAGACTTTCCTGGGCCCTCAACAGTATACAGTTGGGAGCAATAAAAGAAACCTAGGCAATGCTGGCATCCAAAAGACTTGCTAAGTGTAATGCACAGAAGTTTCACTATAGTCATGCTAGAGGACACAAAACAGTCCGCAGAAGTGTCCAAATGTAGCTGACACTTGAGCTGTTGACAATAGCTCAGCTTTGGTGTTTCCTCTTTTGCAAAGCAAACAAACAAAGAAAAGAGAAGGAAAGGAAGGAAGAGAGAGAGGGAGGGAGGGAAGGAGGGAGGAAGAAAGGAAGGAAGGGAGGGAGGAAGAAGGATTTGGAGCTAATTATTAATATGAGTAACATGATTTTTTGGGGGGGTATTTTTATTGAATTCTGCACATAATATTTGCAATGAAAACACTTTAAATCCAATGACAAATTTATAAAAGGAATCAGAGGAAAATATCACATAATCAACTCACAGGTATTTACTGTTATTTACTTAACAGAAGGCCCAAAATTATATGTCAAGAACATTACAGAACATGGCATAAGAGCTTATTTTAACTTTACATTAATATGTGATAAATTAACATAATTCAATGTCAAAGGAAGACAAATATGGAAAAATACAAAATATGGTTTGATTTTACACTTTATTCAGTTCCATTATTTATTATGTCATTGCTTAAGAATGATTATTATTTCATTCCATACAAAATAATACTTGTTTGACTTACCTGTCTGATGAAGAGAACTAAATTTAAGGATACAAAATTTTAAATTCTGATATCCTATAGCTTATGATCCATTTAATTGTTTACAGTAACACTGTGTTGCTAGTCAGTAAAAGTACAGAATGTATCACAGACTGTTGATTCACAAGGGAAAGCAATTACAGTGTCTCTCTGTTGTTTGAGAAAAAAATTAAAATGTAGTATTATGTCATGGATTAACACATGAATGTTCTCCATATTCAAACTGAGCGGTCATCAGATTTTAATTTTATCCGAAATTACTTAAGTGGATTTTTAAATATGTGCATCAAATTTACCACATATTTGAACTATGGCTAAATGTTAATAATCCTGTTATCTAATACTTGATACCAATTATTTTTGAATAGTTACAGGAAATGAGCTTTCTTAAAATAAAGGCAGTTTTTCCACCCACTCCCCATTCCCGGTCCTCCCCTAATCACAGAATACATGTGATGAAAAACAATAGGCTGAAAAATGGCTAATATGGCGGGTCTCACAGTATGTTTTCTTTGACTTAGAATGTTTGTGGTTTCTTGGGTTTATTATTGCTTCTTTCAACTGTTCAGAAATCAGTCATTGTGATGGACTTTTTAAAAAGGAAATTAGAAAGGAGACCAGTGGAGAAGATAATCTTTCAGTCTAGATTTTTGACATCATATGGATTTAATGCCTATGGTCAGAGTGTGGGGACTTAGTATGTTTTAGATGGAAAATGTTTGGCTATCTACATGAGGGAGGACTATATTTTGGAAGTATCTAAAAAGGTCTGACAATAACAGCAACCATGCCTTGTAGCTTAGACCTGAAATTTCCCAATGTATCATTTAGAATTAAATTTTAGTCAAAGTTTTAAAGATCATGGCAGTGGTAGAAAAAAAAATAACTTGACAGAGAATGAAAAGTGTAAAGAACATGAGATTTAAAGTCATTTGCTGGCCATATGATCTTGGACAAGTCACGATCTTTCTAAATCTTGGTTGTTTAATCTCTAAACTTCAGATAGTATTATTACTTCATAAGGATATTTTAAGATTAAATAAGATATGTTAATGATCTTTGAAAAGTATGAGATAATAAACAAATGCAAGACATCTCTGAAAAAACTGAAGTGTTGTAGTTGTATTTGTTATTCTGATATGTGCATACTTTCTATCTGCATAAGATTTCAAAAATGGATTCTAAAACATTTAGCATATTACACAGAAATACTACACACACTGTTTGATTTCCCTCGTATGTGTAGGAACTTTTTAACAGAAATTATATCATTTCAAAAATGGTCTATACAGTGTCCTTAATAGGATATTCCTATTTGGTTTATAATCATACACTTTCATGGCATTTAGGAAAAACAGTCTGACAGTTAGTTTTACATAAACTAAATACTTAACCTCCCCACCCCAAACCTGGTATTAAGAGATCACACCATGGAAACAATTTACCGGAAGAGATACTACTATGTTTTGTTTTCATATGGTCAGTTCACAAATTGTTGTAAGATACACTATTAACACAATATGCTAGAATCACCATTTAGCAAATTTCATCAACTTTAAAAAAAATAGTTAAATTACTTCTTACAAAGATCACTAACACTAATACATTAAGAGACTTAATTACACCTAAAGTGAAAATTCAGATTCATATAACCAAAATTATCAGATTAAATGTTTTAATGAATTGCTCCACTAGTCAAAACATACATTTCCTATTATGATAGAGGCCTTTAAAAACTGCCCCCTTTTCTGAATGGAAGGATATAAGACTATACTTCTGGACAGATAATCTCAGTATGACAAAATATTTCTGTATTATTCAAATGGACTATCATTTTAACAATTTCTCTAGTGTCCATATTTTAGCATTTTTCTATACTAATCTCTTTCGACCATAAACCAGCAACCAGAAAATACTCTTCTTTTACAATGGATATAATTACCTATGGGCATCTTACCTATGTTGTACAAAACCTATAACCTTTCGTTTTCCCAACTGTCCACTAAAGCCAAACAGAAGTGTTTGGGTTATCCCTGAATTTTGTTTCTCACTCCTGAGCAAAATTAATTACAATGTGGCTCTATCAAGCCTCTTTTGTAGTCACAAAAATTTACAAAATTCTGTGAATATTATTTTAATTCATAGCCATTGTTTCTGGGACCAAAAGGGTATTAACTTTTAAATGTGACAAAAATGTACCTTACAGTCAGCTACAGTTCACTGGGAAGCATAATATACTTAATTTTGATTTGCTAAGTGTTTATTCAAGTACAACATTTTTTAAAAAGGTTCACTTGAACAGACATTTCATTTAGACAATTAACAACATTCAAAGATGAAATGATAAATCATAATAATTAAACCGTGGTCAAAATCAAAATATTTCCATGTTTTACATCTTGCTGAAGTCAATTAGCAAATATTGGAAACATGAATGTTTGGATTTTCAGTCTGTTCAGTCACATGAGTAGAGATGTGGTATCTAAGTGACTGGAGAGGAGCGACATGGACATGAACATGTATATTACAACCATATGAAAACAATATAGAATTTTCAAAGATGTAAAGAAACATACAGATTACTAAAAGGAACTGGGGCTCAGTGACATTAAAGGGACTTTCCTAGGGCACATGAGAGTTATTGGTAAAGCCAGCATGAAAGCACAGAGACACCTGCTCTACCAAACTGCGGCTTATGCGGAAATAATCAAGAGATCATAAGGCAAACACTCCTATCCCTCTAACCTCTTCCTACCTTCTCCTACTCCCAGGATTATAATGTTGAGTATGATAAAGCTCTGCTATAGTTTTAGCATTTCATATATGATTTTAAATCACCTTAACATCAAATTAAATTAAAAAAAATAACCTCCCCTCCTTTTCAGGTAATACATTAATCTGTTTCCATTCCGGAGAGTGATTTTTTTCTACTTTTTCATGATCCCATTTATAGACCAGTGACAATTCTCAGAGGAGAAAAAAATCCCATATTCTCTCTCACAAGCAATTTGAAGAATGATATGACACTTTCAAGACTTAAATCTTATTTCAATTTATTCATTCCTTCAGAAATTCATAAAAAATCTGAGTACTTAAGTATGCTTCAAAGCCTTTTCAAATGCATACAATGAGAATTTGGGGGCTAGAAAGGGCTTTGGAGTGTAACCCAGAACATCCATTTTGCAATTAGGAAACTGAAGCCTAGCAGTGGTAAGTGACTTATCTAGGGTCCCACAGGCAGAAAGTGGGTAAGAATTCTGGTTTCCTGATATCTAGAATAATACTATTTTTACTACCCATTTGGTGAACCTTATTTGATATGACAGTTTCTTCATCTGGTACCATTCTGTGCTTTTATTGCAAAGTCCAGATTTTGTCTTTATTTGAAACTGTAGCCTATAATAATAATGTGGATATGATATTAAACATACTATAATGCTTAAGGTTGTGTCATTGGTATTTTATAAAGGTAGCTCTTGTATCTATTTTGGTAACACCTACTGATCCTTACTAAAACATCTGCATGTCTAAGACCTCCTATTAGGACAGTTGTTTGGTTTGTTTCAATCATCCCAATAGCTGATGTGACCAGGCTGTGATCATCAGTTATGAGTATTAAGGTGGCTGGAAATGGACTATTCTCTGGGCCAGTGTCTCTACTACACAGGCTAACACAGAACAAAAACACCGTGGTGGCTATATTTTCACTTTAATCACAAATTATCCAGATTGGAGGTCCACGTAGCTCAAATCTGAGAGAGTTGTTATTTTTTTTACTTCATTTTTTCCTAGAGTGATCTGGTCTCAAAGTTTTGACCAGAGAAATTAACAGCAGATTGTGCAAAATCCATTGTAGACATTGCCTCAAAGAAAGTTACCTGGATTGTATCTCCTGTCTGTTTCTCTGCTACTAGGTATAAGATTGTTTCAGTTACTGATTCTTATATGTTAACAGTGAAATTCACCACCTGCATTTCCTTCTACAGAACATCAAAAAGTGTTATAATTTTGGTTTTCCTACAACAATATTTTGATAGTAATTGAAATTCTACAAGTACTCGTATTATAACTTAGCATTGTTATGCATTTAAATAGGAGATTGGAGTTTTACACATTTGTTCAGGTATATTTTGAAAATGAAATATGGAAATGAAAAGTCTTCTTTATATTAAATGTTCACAGTTTAACTTTCCATAAGGCTTATTAAATAATATGCAAATAGCTACCATTCTGCTGAAATGTCACAGTAAATACATTAATAATGGCACAGAAGTGAAATGTCCCCAATGGGAAATCATTTTCATGATCTCCTAAATCTCTTTTACAAATAAAACTTTGCTTTTCTTTTTAACTGAAAAAGTTCCATTTCTAAAAGAATATAAAAATAGAAAATGAGTCAAGAAACCTTTTACAGATACAATTTTTAAAGAAATTCTTAAAACATTAGATGAAATATTCTATATATCTTTAAGAATGTGCTTTGTCTCACCACACCAAACATCGCATGGAAACTAAATTAAATGAGTATATTATATATGAACTGTTGAAAGGTATAACTAAATGTTAAAATTTTAGTTAAGATAGACAACTTAAACATATAATAAGTACTACTATATTTAAAGTTAAGCTCAGCTAAAACCTACCTACAAGACTAATTTGCAAATCTATCATTTTGAATCAAAAAATAAAAGAATGTTTAATCAAGCAAGGCACATTTCTTTTAGGCAAGTCTGTCTTTAATACCATTCATCTGGGCACAGTGTAGACTTCGCTTATTTACGTATAAATGGGCTAATTTATGTATGAGGCTTTGGTACAAAACACACTTTCACAAATAAAGTTGCACATAACTCAGAACAGAGAAGATAACATTAATATACATCATGATTAAACACAGTCCAGTAATTAAATGAAAGAAGAAAACAGTGTAATAAGTTGCCTTGTTAGAAACAAACATTTAGGTTTTCTTTATTAGCAGTACTGATTAGTTTTGGATGATTAAATATCATCAAAATGTCAAAAGGTTGAAATGATACTTTCATATTTTTAATGTTCTTCTTCATTTCTTGGTCAAAATCTTTTATACTGCACACAATTTGAAGAGAATCCTCTAGGTTCAGAGCTGTTTCTTGTATATGAAGCATTTCTTAGAGACATGTTATTTAATGTCAACTGAAACAAAAGTATGTGCTGGCAGACAGATCACCATCCATCAGCAATATAACCAACACTGTATTCTTGATCTAAGCAATTTAAAAAGATCATCTTACTGGTCAGTGCAGCTCTACAGTTCTTTATGTGGGGCTCTTCAGGTATCTGTTGGACAGAGTAAACACAATAATTTACTGTATATTTAGTTTTTTAAAAATTATAGACTTTAGGTCAATATTAAATATTCTACTCATTACACTTTTAAAAACTTTATTTTTTTTACTGTTACCTTGAGAAGTTTGAGCAACTTAATTTTCTAAATGCATTAACCACATATTGAGAGCTTTTCATTGATAAGTCAGAAACAGTTTCAGAGTATGCTGAAATTATGAACTTTTTTCCCCTTATTAATAATGAACTCCGGCTTCCCTGGTGGCGCAGTGGTTGAGAGTCCGCCTGCCGATGCAGGGGACACGGGTTCGTGCCCCGGTCTGGGAAGATCCCACATGCCGCGGAGCGGCTGGGCCCGTGAGCCATGGCTGCTGAGCCTGCGCGTCCGGAGCCTGTGCTCCGCAACGGGAGAGGCCACAACAGAGGGAGGCCCGCATACCACAAAAAAAAAAAAAAAAAAAAAAAATAATGAACTCCAAATGTAGTCTAAACCAATGTGATTGTTTTTGGAATAGGAAATTTTATCTTCATCTTTAGACCATCTGAAAGGTACTGTCTACTGATTTTTAGAAAAATACATGTATCAATTTTCTCAATGTATTTTCAAGGTGTTGTTTCTTTTCTGGCTGTACATCCCACTGTGGTAATCTAAGATGAGAACTCCTTTGAAGTGAATAGAAATCCCATGCTCAGATAAGTGTTATGGAGAGGAAAAAAAGGAGAGAGGGAAACAGTCTCAAAATGAGTATTTTGACAACCATGTTCTAGGTACTACAGATGTAGTACCTAGAACTACAGATAATCTGTAATGACAGATTATCCTGTCATTACAGATAACTTTCAAATCTATTGATCCTTTAAAATATGAACTCTGTTCAGTTATATACCACTTTAGGGAATAAAAAATTAAGATAACAATAACCACTTAACCAAGGTCTGTGGAGAACCAAGAAATAAAAGTTCAAGTGTATTGCTTTCCTCTATCCAACTACAAAAAAATCATCTGGAAATAAGGATAATAAAGTGTTTCTTTAAAATAGCATAAGGCAGCACAACTATCTTGTTCACTGCTACATTCAGAATATAGAATGGTGTCTGGCACACAATAGACACTTTATATGCTCAGTGAATGAATAAATCCCTATTACTTTGTACAGTGTCTACACATAGGAGCTACTCAGTAAACATATGTTGAATGAATGAATGGATATATAAAAATTAGGTTTATGTACCCTAGAGATTTACTAATTGTGATAATTATACAAACAAAAACAGAAAATCCTACACCCAGCTTCGGGTTTCAATATGTGAATATAATCCATCATAATACATAGAGAAGACTGTTTCCCATAAATACTACTGGTCTTAGCAGGTGTCTCAAAACCAGTTGTAAATGCCTAATGATGGCCATCTGGAATTTGACTGTGCTCTTCATGCAAGAATCATTCACTCGCTAAACTACATGGTGTATACCTACTATTCTGGGAAATTATCTCGTGAAAAGTCTTCCTTTTTGGCCTGGATTATACTTGCTCATCCTTCATGAAAGAAGTAACTTCTTCTTAACCCTGGTCTTTAGTCAAAAAGCAAGAGTACATTCTTGCATCATAGTACACTTAATGTTCATTATGAAAGTTTAAAAATTACAGTGGTCTACTAGCTATTGATGACAACTAATTATAAGAAATCACAAGTAACATGAATGATATGATAACCTTTTTATTTCCTCAGTGCCTACCTTCTGCTCAATGCTACTGCAGCTTTGATTACCTTGAGATGGTTCTATTAAGCTATTCTTTTCTTGATGCGCCCTTTTTATATAAGGGGCTGGGGCTTTCTTTAACTTCATGTGTCAATACCTGCTTCAAGGCTCTTGGGATTATTCAGTCTGGTACAGCTTGGCATCCTAATAGACTATAGGTGTGGAAGGAGTTGCAATTCAACAGAAACAAAACAAAAAATAAAAGTGATATTTAGATCGTAATCATATTGTTTATATTAGTGGCTAAGAAATGGGTTGAAGGCCTTAGAAAAATGAACATTGACTTAAGTATCGAAATTACAGAAGAGAGAAAGGAAGTATGATGGTGACTTATAATTGAAGATATCAATATTTGACCAAATAAATATTCTAACATATAAAGCAAGAAAAAAGGATAAGAATAGTCAAATTTCAATAGCTATCAAGTCTGTGAAAAAGTAATTGATACCTCTACCCAGGCCTAAATGAAAGAGGTACAGATACCCAGGTTACCTGTTAGTCTTGCTAACTCGTGTCTGAAGATGAAAAAGCTGAAATCATTCTGTAACGCGGTGTTATGGGAACTTTGTCCTCGTGTGTCTATACTTTGACATCTACTAAATAACTTGCAGTTGGCCGCACATCAACAACTTCTACAAATTCTACCAGCTAAATGGTCATGAATTAGCCCCAAGGACTAGAAAGAGTTCTTGCTAAATTACGTATAATTCTCTGATTGTCCTCTTGGAAATTATGTACTCTGGGGAGCAGAAAAGTTTAAACTCACGCAGTAATTAAAAGTGGTAATGTGCCAAGATGTGAGCTTTGTCAAAATCTGAAAGTCATGCGAAAATGAGCTGTGAGGTATAAGCAATACTACTTTAAGCAGTATTTAGGTCTACTAAAAATAAATCTCCTCAATTCACATAGTAATATAATTTATAGCAATATAAATTGACCTTTCAAAATGAGTTAAAATGTTTGCAGGTAAAAAGTTTACAGAATCTAGGTATAAAGCAACTCAGACCCAGTTCTTACTTGGAGAAGTTATTTCTCTCTATGGTTTTTAGTCGCTTACTACATTTTGAAATCTCACATATAGTCACTCTTGTTTAACTGATTTTAATTACAATTTCTTATAAAAGTAATAGATCAGTGAATTCCTCAAATACACATTGCTCTTCCTCAAATACACCAGGTATTTTGTTTTGTCCTTTAGTCTTACCTGAGGTAAATATAAAATGTAATGGCATGTGAGGCTGCCTCTTAAATATCTAATACCTTGGCTATACCAGGTTGCAATAGACTATCTGGAAAAACCCATATTGAGTTAAATAATAAAAATAAACAATGTTACAATTCCTCACCCAAAACCAGAAAAAAAAAAAAGAAATGAAAATTATTTATTTTCAATTCTCTAGTCTGTGTCATTTCCTTAAAAAGTCCTAACAATGTGTCCTCAGAGGAGAGAAATGATCTCTGTCCTACATGGCCTTAATTGTACAACGTGATAGAAAATGAAAGAGTTTCTAAGTTCTACTTGTCTACAGATGTAATCTCAAGCATATGCAGACATGCATTAGCTTTGATTAATTTGGTGACGTATCTGTTAAGGAAACTGTGCCACTGCATGTGCAGAGGCAACACCCAGGTGAATCTCTGGTCTGGTCTGCCTGAGAAATCCAGGGAAAGGAGAAAATCCAGAACTGGTGTGGGGAAAGTTCCTCGCTATTCACATCAGGAGAATCCCCATTTCCTACAGCAGAAGAAAGTGCATTTGTTATCATATTGCCTAAAATCATGGCAATATCTGCAGTACTCATTTATATCAATGTTTTAATTAGTTTCAGTTATTCCATATTACACTTTGGCTTTTCAAGGCTGCTAGGAATCTCCCAATACCAACATATGCTACTGGACTGCCTCTCACCTTCCATCTTATTTTATTTAGAAGCAGCTTAAGTTTTGCCATTATAACAGTCAGTCTAAGAATCCACCCTTATTTCTTATGGATGGATCTTCTTTCATATATGAACAAGTCACTTTTAAAAATAGCCGATTTTTGTGATACTACCACATAACTTGACAACTACATGAAAAATTAGGTTATATTGTAAAAGAAATAATTTTATCCAGTAAGGCCTTATGTACAGTAATATAATTCTTTAACGTGATTCATTGATGAGATCTCTAATAATTTATTCAATCAGCTTCCATAGTCCTGAAGACCCCATGGGTCTTTAAGGACTCACTATTAACTGAAACCAAGACTGAACTTACAGGGAAGTTTCTTAGAATGTCTGCTAGATAGGTAAGTTCCTGGATATATTACTTGCTTGTTCTGATTTTTGCTGTCTGTACTACTTGGGTCAATCAGTCAACAAGTATATACTGAGTATCATTTATAAAGAGCATTCTATTAGCTATTAGGTAGGGAACACCGTCTCTGTGAGGCATTCTGACTTCCAGATACCCTTGGCGATTAGGAGTGACATCACATATAATGTTATATTTAACACGCCCCCCCTGGAGCATGTTTTGCCAAATGGAAGGCTTCTCCAGTGAACCAATTACGAGGAATTTCATCCAAAAGAGCATGGGGAGGAGTACAAGCCTCACAGTGATAAAATGAAGCATAGATACACAACACGAAAATTTTGTTTGTAGTTTAAAAACGCTCAAACTGGAATTCTATTCCCTTCTTCTCATCACTCCCTCAAATAAATACTCATTAAGCACTAACCTTATTCCAGGTAATATTCTAGGCCTTGGAGGATACAGTACCAAAGAACAGACAAAAATCTTTGTTCTCATGGAAGTGAAGGGAAGACAACAATAAACAAAGTAAGTGAAATGTCTAATATTTTAGAGGATAAAACAGATCAGAGGAAGGTATAGGGAGTCCTGTGGAGGTGGCAATTTTAAACAGAGCAGCCAGGAGAGGCTCCAGCGAGACAGTGACACCTAAGGAGGTGAAAGAACGAGCCGTGCAGAGAGCAGACGCTACAGCCTTCCAGGCAGGGGAACAGGAGGTATAGAGACCTGAATAGAGCACGCCAGATATATTTGAGGAAGAGCAAGGAGGCCAGTGCAGCTGCAGTTAAGGATGAACCTGAAGAGGAATCAGAAATAAGGTCAGAAGGGTAATGGGGGGCTAGATGAGGTAGGGCCTTGTAGGCCACTGTAAGTTCTTTAGTTTATACTCTGTGTGAAACGGGGAGCCAAATGGGGGTTTTGCCGCAAAGAAGTAACATGATCTGACAAGTGTTTTAAAAGGAACACTCTGGCTGCTACGTTAAGAATAGGCTCAGGCAGGGGAAAGGATAGGAGGCAGGGGGCCAGTCAGGAGGGTCGAAAATCGTCTGTAAAAATCCAGATGAGAGATAACGATGGCTTGGATGGTAGCAGAAGTGGTTAAGACTCTGGAAACATTTAAAAAGTGGAGCCAACAGGATTTGCAAACAGATTGGATAAGGGGTGTAAGAGAAAGACGATTCGAAGGATTTTAGCTTGAGCAACTGGAAAATTGAAGTTGCCAGTAACTGAGATGGGGAAGAAGTCAGGAGGCATGGGCTTGATGGCGGGGGTGGGGAAGGAGAAGGAAGCTCAGTTTGGGATATATTAAGTTGGAGACAGACATTAGCTGTGCAAGTGGAGATGTCAAGTAGACAATCAGAAATTCAATCCGGAGTTCGGGAGAGGGGTCCAAGTGGGAAATATAAATTTACGTATAGATCATCTAAAGCTATGAGAATAAGACTGAACTCAGAAAGAAAAGAGGTCTAAGGACTAAGCCATGGAGCATGGGGTTCTCCAACATGAAGACCCAGGAGAGATGAGGAAGAACCAGTAAAAGAGTTTGAGAAGGAAAGGTCAAAGAGGTAGGAAGAAAATCCAGAGTGTGGTATCCTGGAAGTTAAATGAAAAATTTCTTCCCAGAAGTGGGAATGTACTCTACAGTGCCAAATGCTTCTGATAGGTCAAATGAAATGATTACTGAGAAATGGCCCGGGGTATAGCTATAGGAGGTCACCACTGACCCTGAAAAGTACACTTTTGGTGAAGTGGTAGGGGTGAAAGCCTGAACAGATTCCAGAGAGAATGGGAAGGGATTCAACGGTGAACAAAGAGAGATACAGTCCCCACTCTCACAGAGGAAATAGACATTAATTATACAACACAAATTAATGTAAAATTACAGCTATGTCAAGATAACATACTATATACTTTTTTAGATTTGAGCATCTATGAAATTAGGATGTACCTTAAAATCACTGGTACTTTCCCGTATAATTGGCAGTTTTTCTTTGTTTTTAAAGGCATATAAAATAATGGTGGTTCTAATAGTCAAAAGCACTTAAATTTGATGAAATATACCATAATAGAGGAATTGATTAAACCAGAGTCATGAGAGATATCTTGGAGGAAGTATTGAAGTAAAAATAGAAGTAAATGAGATGAGGAAGGGAGGAAGGGGCCAGTAGTGGGAACATTTGCAAAGATCCCCATTCTTAAAAAGGGAGCTTATTCTGTAACTGGAAGAAGATCAGGGTTGCTGGAGTACAGCAGAATGAGGGAAGGAGCACAGGTACAGGATAAGGCTAGACATGAGGGCTAAGCCAGATCCTATGGGGCCATGAAGGCTATGTTAGGCCTTTGGGTCTCTATTCTAATAGACCCAAAGAACAGGAAAAGACCTTGAAAGAATTTTAAGCAGAGGCAGGTGATATAATCAGATTGAGTCTCGAAAAGATCATTCTGGCTAGCAGGTGGAAAAAGGGTCAGGTTGGCCACAGGAAATGTGGCAAGGCCAGTTAAGAGACCTTCACACTTATCCAGCATAGAGGTGATAGGAGTGTGGACTCTGGTAGTGGTAGCGATCTAGAAAAGTGGATTCTTTTTAGAGATATTTAGGAGGCGAAATGACAAAACCTCAGTTATAGACTGAATGTATTTACTACTTTTTGAATCTAATACATATTACTACATTAATAGATACAATAAAACTGCCTTTTAAGCAAGGCTTTAAGAAATAAAAATGATTTGTAAATGTTTATGCTGCACATATGAATGAAAGCAAATATTTTGGAAATTCACTAATTTTCAGAAAAAGAATTAGACTGTTTAGATCTACAGACAACAAGTAAATACATCTTAGGATAGGGAATAACTTATGAAGAGGTGAAGTGTGTGTGCGTGTGTGTGTGTGTGTGCGTGTGTGTAATAAATTAACCCCACTGGTTTCTCTTCCAAATTAAATTAAAGGTTTTAATTTAAGGAACATGTTTAAATGCAAAAAAATAAGAACCTTAGGATTCTTAAAGAAAAAGAGTTTAAAATAAACTTAATGGAAAACAAGTGAAACAGCAGTGCTGATTGGCCTGTAACACGTAGGCACAACACTGATTTTCATTCTAAGGAGTTGGTGGGGATCCCCATAGAGATTCCCCAGAGCCTTTGTGCTCTCAAGGGAGGGGTGAGGGTGAGGTTGGGGGCTCATCGGTAGAGAAAAAGCTCCTCTTCATTCCCTATCACCATGCTGGGGGCTATGATCCCTGGATCTGCAAAGTCAGAGCCCTGCATGCACAGGTTTATTCCTAACATTCTTCAGATAGGATGAAACATGATTTTTTGTTCATTTAAATGTTATCTTACTAACAATCAGAATCCCAGGATTTACTTTTCAAGCGAGAGTTCCTATCCTGCACTATTTAGATTGCAACAATAATAAAATGGCTCCCAAGAAAATGATGAAGCCTCTTTTCCAGATCTCTTCTTTAATGCATTTGATAGTTTAATGGTGCAAAATCTGAAATGTAAGAAAAAACACATCCAATACAAAAAAAAAGAAAAAGAGAGAAAAAACATGAACACTTTTTTTGTAAAATGTTTTTTCTTTACAATGTCAAAGACAAAATTAGTTCGTAGTATCACTGAAAACAAAGACAAATATTTGAAAACTTTCTAACCTGTCTGAATAATTTAAAGAATACTATTATCATGTATACTCTGTGGCAACGGCCATTTTCTGGCAGGAGGCTGGGGGCTGAGTAACAATGTTAAGGTTTGGGATCTGCATGGCTTCCCTTCTTCTTGTCTTCTCTGATTTGCCTTCTCTCAAAGATTATCAACCACTTTCAGCAGGTTATAAAAAACAAGTGATTTCATTTATGTATAAAATTACTACACAAAATGTAGGAAATTAGTTGTATAAAAGCAATAGTTTTATCCTCCTTAGTTTAAAAGGCCAAATACAAAACAGAAGGAAAAAACCCCACCCTAAAATGCAATCCTTCAATATCCTCTTCCCCATTCTTATGCTCCTCACCTCTATCTCACAGTGTTTCTGTAAGTCTTCAGACTCAGGGGCACATGTGCTTCTTTGCATTTCTTAGTGGGAGGGGCTATCACTTCTATTCACCGCTGAGAGGTAGAAAGAACTTGTAACTACTGTAGAAAATGTTGAAATTTTAAATGTATTGAGAAGTCAGTAAATTACAGTTACGGTTCTCAAAGGAATAGATTATTGGTATATATTATATATATTGGATTTATATATGATCAGGAAAGCAATTACTTGAGTATGTTATATACCAAAGAGGTAAACAATAAGTTTTATGTATATGAACCATAGCTTTAAATTTCTTCATACTGTGTACTTAAAATTTCAATCCCAAAATTTTATTTCAAAGTTGAGAAATAACTGATATAACACTCCTCTTATGTGCAGCCATTTGTGATTATGTCACCTTAGTTGGTGGGTATTTAAATTTGCTCTAATATCAGTTTAAAACAATACATAAGAAATAAAACAACAGCAATGTTATTGTTTTTATCTCTGGATTCACCAGCTATAGGGTATACACATTTTCCCAGGGTTTTGACAGATGTGCACTGATCCAATCACACCTCCTCCCATGAATCTCTTGTACACACAGACATACGTATACCTTTCAACATCCAAGACAAGCAATTGAGCTCAGTGAAGTCTGTGGTTTGACAAAGCTAAGTAGCATGTGTAAACTTAGACTCATTAGCATTCTGCTCTAAGCCCAATTCACTACCCATTTTCATTTTCTAAATGCCTTAGGACCTTAGGGAAGGGGCTACAACTATTATGTGGGTCACAATTATATTCTAATTTTTTTTTTAAGCACAGTTGCTCTTAAAGATTCATGGAGTGGTTAGGTAAGGCAATAATGTCACAAATTTCAACGAAATGGCAACCTCCTTCTGCTTTCCATGCTTTTGTTCTAAGTAATTTCCCCCTTCTTAATAAGGGACAGTCAAAATGTTTATACTATTTTCTGGCATGGTTCTTCAGTAACCTAAGCAAAGTATGAGAAAATGGAAAAACAACAATCTGCATAATATCAATACTATCCTCTCTGGTAGATTAAAACACATGAAAATAGGAAATTAATCTTAAAACTGAAAAATATCCATTGTCCTAGCAGGTATCACTACCAAGACTAATTATACTTTCTGAGTACTATAATATTAAATCTAGATAAATCAATCGTGTAAGAAAATAATCTTTTGTTACTCGAAAGGTCAGTCTCTTCATCTGATTTAAATACCATATTTGGTCCCTGTGGTTAAAAATATCTGATGGTTAAAAAAGGGTTAATTTTTCAGTATGCTGAATGAATTACATTTCTGGAAATATGTTCTTTACATGAATTCATTAATTAGTAACATGGGCTGAAGTCAAACCTAAAAGCATAATAAATTTATTTTCTCAATCTCTTTCAAGTCACTCAATAAAGGGAACATGGGTTTTGAGGCCACAATGACCTAGCTTTAAATCATGCTGGATCTCTTGCTAGCTGTGAAGTCTTAGGGAAATCACTTAGCTTTAACCATCTGTTTTTTACCCTCCTAAGATGGGGTTAATACCACTGCAGAATTGAGAAGTGTCCTGGACATGATTGACCCTTAACAAATCGTAATTATTATTGTTATTATAGAAAGTAAATAGGAAGACACTGATTATTGATGTATTTCATGCCATTCACAAGGCTTGATATTAATTATACAATACCTGTAATGATCACAATCATAATGTAATCTCTTAGCAAATAATGTAATGTAATCTCTTGGCAAAATCTCTGATGCAATATACCTGCATTAACATTTACCCTGTGAGGGTAACACAACAACCCTATGAGGTACTATTTATTATCCTCATTTTACAAATAAGGAAACCGAAGCACAGAGAGATTAAGTAATTTGCTCAAGGTCATACAGTATTCAAACCCTGGCAATATGACTGCAGAACTTATGCTTTAAATCACTTCATTAAAAGCCTGAAAATAACACTAATGTAAGATAATAGCCATTCACTCATCAAATGTATTAAATACAAACAAGGTGCTACATTTGGTGCTGGGCACTAGAATCCAAAACTTTGTCAAGACCTGTACAGAACCTATAACCTTCAAGGAGCTTACAATATGGCGACCAGAAGGAATAATACTACCTCAAAGTTATGACTCAAAAGTCATATTTTTCTGGGTTAAAAAAAGTCTCCTTTGTATTACTGTTATTTAAAAACCATACAATTCCAAAAATTATGGCACAACCATAATTTACTTATAGAACTAATCAGGGTTTCTACATCTTCTGAATAACTGTGACTAAAACTGTTACTGCACTTTGTTCATCTTTATGCTAACATCTTTTAAGAACAGATACAAAAATTATTCTTACGTAATTACTAGAGTGTATCTACATATCGCCACTAAAATGGGTCCTAAAAACAATTTCTGGTCATTAAGAATACCAAAAGTTTGGTCGAAAGGTGGATCAATGTTAAAGGCTCAAACAAGTAGCAAAGGGAACTAGATAAAGGAGTTCTATTTCGAAGACCATATATAAGAACAATGACTCTATGACCAGGTACACAGATTTCTTGCTTCTGTTTTTTTGGGGTTTTTTTTGTCTTTTCCTCCTCTTCCCCCTCATATAGTTGTAATCATTATTTTTCACTCTCTCAAATGCACAAATAATAAAGTAAGTAGGCTTCTGACTACCTGAAAATATTTTATGAGCTTTAAAAATAGTGTTACTCTCACTCTAGGATAAGATAGTTAAACCTATCAAACCAAAAAGCAATTGTGGATAATGTATAATTTATACTTTATATAATGTATATTCAATAAAATGAATATGCTAAAATAAACTGTTACCCTTATTGCAATTTTAACCATCTTTGTTTTGAAGAACTGTACAATTGCACACTACTAAATAATTCTGTAAATGAAATCAGACCAATAATCTAACAGCAGGTCTGCCTTTTATCCTTTTTTCAGGGGAAACACGTTGTTCAGAAGCCAAGGAGATTAGTAACAGGAATGGAATCATTTTCAGCTCAGTTTGGGTGAAGGTTATTCTGAAGAGAAATGACTTTTTTTCCCACTTTTTTGCAATAAGCAATGGAAACCAAAGAATAGTTGGCAACCTGGACATCAAACATAAAAGGTGTTATAAGTGATCTTTAAAAGGCACCTAGCATATAATGAATATAAAACTATTGATTTTGCAAGTTAGGACAAATCTAGATATGAATGGCATCCCCCTGGTTCCCTGTACAAAAAGAGAGTGTTCTCAGTAGCTCCCACAGTGCTCACCTGATGCTGTTTTCTGGCCATCCCTGGCACAAGGCTGAAACTTGCAAGTACTTCCCCAAGGTTTGGTTACTTCCTGTTCCTCCTTCTTATTGATTGTCTGCAATTCCCTCAGTTAAAAGCGTGCATCCTTTATATTTTTCAAGTATATTTAGTTTTTCAAGGGCTGTGATGGTGACACTGTTGTTGCGGGATCTGGATAATGCTTTTAAAGAGGAAGTCTGAAGGTCCCTTGTAGTAAGGTTTCAGGTATATTGATTGAATCTTTCACCTGTTTATGTGTAGAACACTTTGACATTTGCTTTTTAACTTCATTTGTTGGCTTGAAACTTCTTGGGAAAAGAAAACAGTAGAGAAGCATCTTTTAAAATGATTGCCTAATTACTGGCATTTCATTCAAATCATGGCTTATTGTGGTGTATATTTAACATTCCAATGACGATATTTTCCTTTTCAATTCAGTCAATATGGGATGACATCAGTGATTTTCTGTAGTAAAAATATGCATTTTGTGATTCATTTCACCACTTTGGATTCTCAGACTTTACTTGTGCGGTTTATTCAAACAGTGGTTTTCCTTGTGAAATCATGTAAGTAGGAACCATCTGGAAAGGTTACTGTGGAAACAGCAGGGGCTAGGGGGTGGGGCTAGAGAGCAAGAGATGCCATGACAACCTTTTCGGGTTTCCCGGGAAACATGGGTTGCTATGGGAACTGCATCAGTCAGGTCCGAATTAGTAACTTCTGCTGGAAGGAGTGTCTGCCACTTTAATCTTCTTGTGATATTGCAGAAGCTCATCTCTCAGATGCATTAGGAAATTTTTTTGTTTCTCTCAGCAGCACTGAAAACATCTGTTTCTAAACTTTGATAGATGTTAGCTGGAATGCATACAGAATTTCATAGGAATCTCTTAGTCTAATACTTTCGAAATGCTTAACAAGCCCCAAAGAGTTAAACTAATTAGTCAGATCGGGACATCTTGGGCATTTCCCTTAGTTCAAAGTTGTAGAGATCCTTAAAATTCCGGGAGGGGGGCTTCCAAATAGAAATTCCAGTTGAAAACAAATAAACCTACGGTGGGTTTACAAGTCATTGTTCTAAATAGACTTTTTATCCACCTATCCACAGTGTTGGCAATTGAACTAAATATTCAATAATGTTGATGGGTCCATCAAACTGAAGCATCCTTTAAGTATGTGCCTGCTTTACTTAGTAAAGAAACAGCTGCCTTTGGATTCTGAGGTTAGACAGTTACTCTGTTCTTTAGTTTCATTTCCTTCCAGGATGTACAGTTTTTTTGTTTGGTTTTCTTTTTTTGTCTTTTTTTTTTTTACAGAGCATGTGCTAAAAATCAAGTTTAAAGTAAGTTTGTTGTTCGAAATATTAAGAGAGGGAGACAGGAAAAAAAAAGGAGAGCTGAGAGAATGCAGCCCACTTGCAAAACAGACACCTGTTTCAGTATGAAGCAGTAGGGAGAGGGAGAATGAAGTGTGCTTTCCACTTCTTCATGTCCTTTCCTTGATGAATGGTCTGGAAATGTATAAAACAAGGGCATACACAGACCAAGAGGGCACGTTCCACACAATACTGGGCACAGCATGTCACTTGTTTCATATATTAAACATCAGTAAATATCTTTTTGATGTTGACACAGGAGTTGGGATTATTGTTCGTGGTGCAGGTGGCCGTGGAATTGCCCGTTTTGAAGGGGGTCTGGGGGAAAGCGCTATGGTTCATATCCCCCTCTTCGATCACCATATACTCCGACTTACTTAGCGTCGAGTTACTCCTCGCTTTCCGGAGCTCCTCGGCTGAAGGGGAGAGGTGCTGGCAACTTCCCACGTGCAAGTACTGGGCTTGCTCTTCCCCTTCTGTCTCTCGGTGGTAGAAGTAATTGAAGTTGGAAACAATCACAGGGACTGGCAAAGCAATGGTCAAGACACCAGCGATGGCACAGAGTGACCCCACAATCTTGCCCCCTATGGTCACTGGGTGCATGTCACCGTAACCTACGGTCGTCATGGTTACCACAGCCCACCAGAAGGCATCAGGGATACTGCTAAAACCTGAAGTGGGGTCGTCTGCCTCCGCAAAATAGACGGCGCTGGAGAAAAGGATGACCCCAATAAAGAGGAAAAAGATGAGCAGCCCCAACTCCCGCATGGAAGCCTTCAGCGTCTGCCCCAGGATCTGCAGCCCCTTGGAGTGGCGGGAGAGCTTGAAGATGCGGAAGACCCTCACCAGGCGGATGACCCTCAGGATGGCCAGGGACATGGCTTGCTGTCCATTGCCTTGTCGCTCAGCCAGCTCGGTGCCCAGAGTGATGAAATAAGGGATGATGGCCACAATGTCTATCAGGTTCATGATATTTCGCGAGAAGGTGGCTTTGCTGGGGCAAGTGAAGAACCGCACCAGCAGCTCAAAGGAGAACCAGATGATGCACAGAGTCTCCACCACGAAGAAGGGATCCGAGAAGCTGGAGGCTCCCGCGGGGGCCCCCGACGTGCTGTTGCTGGCCGTCTCGAACAGCTCCTGCGACGGAGAGGCGGTGTAGTACTTCTCATCGCGGAACTCGGGCAGCGTCTCCAGGCAGAAGATGACGATGGAGATGAGGATGACGAGCACGGACACGATGGCGATGCCCCGGGCCGGCCCGGAGCTCTCCGGGTACTCGAAGAGCAGCCACACCTGGCGCTGGAAATCTCGGCGGGGCAGGGGCCGCTCCTCCTCCCGCAGGAAGCCCTCGTCCTCGCGGAACTTCTCCATGGCCTCCTCGCCCAGCTGGTAGAAGCGGATCTCCTCGGAGAAGATGTCGATGGGCACATTGACCGGCCGGCGGATTCGGCCCCCGGACTGATAGTAGTAGAGGATGGCGTCGAAGCTGGGCCGGTTGCGGTCGAAGAAGTACTCATTGCGGAGCGGGTCGAAGTACCTCATGCGCCGCTTGGGGTCGCCCAGCAGAGTCTCCGGGAACTGGCAGAGGGTCTTGAGCTGCGTCTCGAAGCGCAGCCCCGAGATGTTGATGACCACGCGCTCCCCGCAGCAGTCCTGCTCGCCGGCGGCGGGCAGCGCGGGCGGCAGCGGCTCGTAGCGGTCGCAGCCGCCGCCGCCACCGCAGCCGCCCTGAGGCGGGTCCCCGCCGCCGTCGGTCGCCTCCGGCTCCAGCAGGTGGTCCCCGGGCACCACCGTCATGTCCGGCGGCAGCTCGGGGCCCGCGGTGGGCTCTGCGTAGCCGGGATTCACCAGCGTGTGGGCGCCGCCGCCGCCGCCGCCGCTCGCGGGGTGCTGCGGCGGGTGGGCGCGGTGGCAGGCGGAGGGCGGCGGCGGCGGCGAGCGCAGGAGGCTGAGGTGCTCGTCCATGCGGCGGGGAACAGGCGGCGGCGCGGGGCCTGCTCGCTCCTCCTCGCGCTCCCCGCCCCTTCGCCGCCTCCGCCTCCCGCCGAGCCCGCCGCCTGTTGCTGTTGCTGTCGCTGCCGCGAGGCTCGGTCTGGATCTGGCGCTGTCCGCCGGGCTCCTCCAAAGAGACGCCTCCTCAGCCCTCCTCCTCCCTTCCCCGCGGGGCGCGCGCCCGCCCCTGCGCGTCCCCTCCGGATTCCGGCCCACCGCGCGGGCGCGCGCCCCGCTCCCCGGGAGCCGTCCGGCCCAGCTCTTCCCCGCCGCCCTCCTCGTCCCTCTGGGTCACCCGAACGCCCACATTTTGCACTTCGGCGTCCCCACGGAGGCCTCGCCCAGCCCAGGCGGCCCCTTCTCCGGCCCCCCGAGGCCCCGTCGCCGTCGTGCGGCTTCCCGATTGGCCCTGGGCCGCACCGCAGCCGGCAGACGCAGGCCTCCTCGCCGCGCAAGATCCACCTGGGCCCCTCGGGGAGGGGGGCTCCGCGGAGCCGAGGTGGCCGAAGGCGGAGGCGGGCTAGGAGGGAGGACGGGGACTTGCTCTGGGGCCGCCGCGGTGTCGAGGCAGGGAGTGGCAGGCCAGGTGGGCGCCCTGGGCAAGAGGCAAGCCGGGTGCCTGCATCCTGAGCCCACTCGAGGGTGAAAGACCGCCAGGCCGGGAGGGCTCTAAATAATTTCGCTCCTGTTTGGATGAGAAGCCCAGCGGAGTAATGGGTACTGAAGAGTTTCGCACCCGGAGTCTGAAGAAAATGGTCATTAAAGACATTCAGGGGCTTCATTTCTGCAGTGGATAGTTCACACTACCTTTCTTAGCTGAGATTTCAGCCATTAGGAAGAATCAAGGACCCAGTTTCTGGTTAGGTTTGGCGAGGGCAGCCTGGCCTTTTCAGTACAGTGAGTTTCCTATCGGTGCAAAAATAAGAGGAAAATGAAAAAGGAAATTCACATCTCCAGTCCGTGGTGGGAGGGACGGGAGCCAGACCAGTACCTAGGCCGTGCCTGATGTTCCACCGCTGGCCTTGCCGTAGGGAATTGGTCACGCTCTAGTTGTTAAACTGGGAGAACAGTCATTCCACAACTCGTATCTCTGTTGCTTGATTTTGGCTTGGAGATAATAACTAACAATTGTCCCCTTTGAACCTAAATTATTTCTTTAAATTGTTGTGGGCACACTGAACACAATTTCTGTTTCCAGACGTTTTAGCAACTCCAATTTAGAGTCAACCCTAGGCTTAAAAATGTGTTTTCGATGGTATCATTCAAATCATTTACAAAAGAGGAACTGTTGTGTAGACAATTCCCTCACCCTTTATACCTTAGCTGACAATTTGACTTGAAGTAAGAGTGACCTGTGGTCATTGCTTTCCATACCACTCTCAACTGTGAGGTTCTCTAGGGCAGAGCCAGATCTTATCCAATTTATATTCCTAACACCTACCAAAGTGCCTGATCAATAGTAGGAACTCAGTATACGTTTGTTGAATTGAATTCCCCAACAAGTGATGCTTTGTATTTCTATCTGCTCTAGAGTGTCAACATTTCTTTCTTCTGAGCCCAGGACCACTGAGATTCCTGGGATGAGGGGTGGGGAGAAACCGAGCTCCCAGTACAGTATGTTACTCAGTTATGCCACAGGGTTTCCACCTTTGCCTTTTCTGTGTACAGCAAGCACCCATGTTCTTTACTGTCCTTTATCTTCCACATCGCCTCCAGGTCAGTGCGGGCACTGCAGGCAGTAACATATGTTGTAAGATGGTAAAAGTGGACAACCAGGTAAAGTACTCTCTCACAAAACTAGAACAGTGTACTTGAGCTGGTAATTAGGGTAGCAGTATAATCAATCATTCATATATTTAAATCTAAGACAGATGGCTCGCTGCAAGGATGGCTGGTAGAATATGTTGTAAGATGGTAAAAGTGGACATCCATGTAAAGTACTCTCTCACAAAACTAGAACAGTGTACTTGAGCTGGTAATTAGGGTAGCAGTATAATCAATCATTCATATATTTAAATCTAAGTATAAGACAGATGGCTCGCTGCAAGGATGGCTGGTAGAAAGGCAAAGACCCTATTTTTAAAGACCGAATGTTTCATGCACTTCTACGTCTGACTTAGAAAGTGATTAATTTCCCCATTTGCAGGAATTGGTACTGAAATTAATATTAATCAATGGCAAGGAAGAGCAGAACAGAGGATGGTCCTGTGATGGATGGTCACAGCTTCTCCCTTCTGTGATCTCTCTCCTTCAGAAATGACTATTTCAATTCCTTTCATGTATTTGTTTTGTTTTGTTTGGAAGACTGCTTATGAGCTTCTTAGGATGGTCCTTACTTTATATTTGAGGCCCAGAGAAGTTTGTTTCTTCAAGCTCACACAGCGCGTTTGTGGCAGAGTTGGGCTTAAAATCTTGGATTACTTCCCAATCCAATGTTCACTCTACTGTATCACACTGTGAAACTCTTATGTTGATCACTGTGAGTGCTTTGTAAATACTAGATTTCTAACAGCACCCAATTTTCTTCTGATTGCTGACTAGTTCACTTCAATTCATATTTATTTTAAGTGGAAACCACTCTCTTCTGATGGCTAGTCTATTGTTTATAGGAAATGAGTTGGTGGGCAAATTCCAGCCCTGTTGGACAGCAGAACCCATCACAACAAATCAATGTCAAAAATGGCACTTCAGGAGCAAGACATACCATTTATTTAGTACCCCCAGTGGAGTAGCTCAAAGTGATTTGAAAATGTCTCATTAATCCTCATGACACCCCTGTGGGATAATAATAATATTATTATAATGTTTAAGCATAGAACTGTGGCAAAGCCAACAGCTTCTCTGAGCATGTGCAGAATTTCCTTATATTTCCGTCTTTAATGTTACAGCCTAAGTAAAACCATCAGATTTACAAACAGCAAAGGTAAATCTTGGTGTTTGGGCTTTCTGTGTTGCTCTGGATGTAGCTTGAGTTTCTTACTGATCACAACAGTACTAGAGATAGCTTATCAGTGGTTTACTGGATGTTTAGCAACCTCTGGAATTAGCCCAGAGTTGTTTGAGAGTGGGACAAGGCAGGCCTAGAGATTACCACTAATTACAATTATACATAAATGAATGGAGAAAGAACACCTACTATGTGCAAAGCATTGTTCTAGATACTGTGGGAGTATGAAGTTGGGTCATAGATCTTGACCTCAATAGGCTCACATGGAGTTGGGAAGATGGGATATAAATCCAGGAGAAATGTTAACAGCAGCATTTAGTTAACAATACAAGACAATAGTACCAGAAGTGTCACAAGATACCCTGTGATTATTTGGTCTATTCTAGCCAAACCTGGCTGCCTTGTTGTTTCTCAATTATGCCAAGCTGGTTCCTACCTCAGGGTCTTCGTACTTGCTCTCCCCGCTGCCTGAAACACTGTTCCTCCAGATTTTCATATGACTTTCTCCATTACTTTAGGCCTCCATTTAAAATGTCACTTCATCAGAAATGACTCCCCTGATGACGACCACTCAATTTCAAAGAGTCCCCCTTCCTCTCACATCTTGGTAACTTTCCAACATCTTAGCTGCTTTATTTTTTCCTTATTGCATTTATTTACTTGAAATTTTGTCTTTATTTGGTTACTTGCTTATTGACTGTCTCCTGCACGAAAACATATACTCTCTGATGGCAGGGTTTTGACTTTTTCACTTCTGTGTCACCAAAGTCTAGAACAGTACCTGGCACAATAATAGATGCTCAATCAGTATACGTTGAATGGAGGAAAGAAAAGGGGCAGAGTGAACAAACAAGACATATGAAGGTACAATGAGTGAACCAGTTTTGCTGGTGTAGAGAGGTTATTTTGGAGAAGTATGTGTCCAGTTCTGGTTCTATTTCATAGAACCTGCTGGGCTGTGCATGTATATAAGGCTTGTTTTTTAAAGTGTCGCTTCCTCCCTGTTTCTTTACTTTCCCTTCTCCCTACCATAATGGATGGGTCTATCTTGCACTCCAGAATGACATTCTCAACTCCCTGCTTGGGTATTCTTCCTGCAGATAGCCCAAACTTAATATTTATAGCACCGAACTCATTATCTCTCTCTTTCCAAACTAGCTTCTCTTCCTGTTTTTCTTATTTCATGTGGGAATGTGAAGTCATCCCCGAATCGTTCCTCTACCCCCACACCCAGTCAGTCACTAAGTGCTTTCTATTCTCTCTCCAGGTCCCTCTGTATTCTGTCTCACCTCTCCATTCTCACCGCCATGATCATTTCATAACAGGCTCCCTGCTTTCAGTCTCTCTTTTATGTATTTCATCCTCCAGGAAGCAGCCAAGTTATTTTCGTAAAACATAGATTTGGTCACATTGCTCTCTAGTGCTGCTGTGATGAGTGGCCCTGACCTGTCCTTCTGGCAGCCTCTTCTGTGTTCCTTCCGTACCACTTGCCGGTCCCTGGACATGCCACCCACTTACTGCCAAGCCTGTGCTCCTGCTCCAGCTCCCTGGACATCCTGTCCACCTTTTCCCCACTAGTGAATTCAGCCTTCAAGGCCCAGCTTAGAGGTCACCTCTCTTGAGATCCTGAGCCTTGCTGTCAGCCATGATTACCACTTCGAGAAAAGCTCAAAATAAAACTGATTATAAATGAACTGATGATTCTCTTTCTCATCAGAGCTTCTATGGCGTTTTGTTCAGAGCTCCCTTAGAGGGCTTTACTGAACTATATTTAGTGTGTATGAGATGATCTGTCTCCCTATGAGAATGTGAACTCCATAATACTGATAGTTAACATAGTGAGCAGTGAATACACTGTGCTAAGCCAGGACTGTGTATGCACTTCATATGCAGTAACCTTCAACAGCCCTGGGGGTGGGTAACATTAGTACTACTAGTTCACACGTGGAGAAACTGAGTGCAGACTGGTAACATCACTCCTTGCAAGAGTACACAGCCAGGAAATGATAGAACCAGGATTCAAACAGAGAAGTCCACAATCTCAAGCCCTACCTTAGACCACCTCTGTGAGGATTAGCGGGCTTGTCTCATTCATCTTCATATTGCCAGTGTCCAGTATTGTGCTGATATATGAAAAATGTTTTTTGAATAGTATAATAGAAGAAAAGCGATTATGAAGCATGAATACTTATTCATTAAAAAACTGAAAGACCATAATAAAGCTATTAGTCCTGTTCCCCAAGGCAAAGGTTAAAAAAGTGCTCTTCTGAATTTGTACCATTTTTTTTTTTTTTTTTTTTTTTTTTTTTTTTTTTTTTTTGTGGTATGCGGGCCTCCCTCTGTTGTGGCCTCTCCCGTTGCAGAGCACAGGCTCCGGACGCGCAGGCCCAGCGACCATGGCTCACGGGCCCAGCCGCTCCGCGGCATGTGGGATCCTCCCGGACCGGGGCACGAACCCGGTTTCCCCGCATCGGCAGGCGGACGCGCAACCACTGCGCCACCAGGGAAGCCCCTGTACCATTTTTTTAAAAGAAGAAAGATGCCCTATACAAGGAGGAAGTGATTCCAGAAGTAATGGCTTGGCCAAAAAGTTCGTTCGGGTTTTCTGTAGCATCTTAAGGAAAACCCCAAATGAGCTTTTCTGGCCAATGCAATAAATGCAGACTCCTGGGGTTTGGGGTCCTGACTGGGTTTAGGATGGCTCTCTGATGTTGCTCTGTCCCTCAGAATGACCCAACAGTCTGTGTTCCCACATGGCAGGGTGATTCTCAGAAAAAAATTTCTATCCTGAGAAGACTGAATTCTGTCAGCAAATATGCCAGCAAAAGAGTTAAAAGTATTACGTTAGGGCAAGCATTTAAATAAGTCCAGTGTTTCTTCTTGAGCCTCTGTGTATAAGAGGATGCAATCAGACACTGAAACACCTGCGTGGCTTTTTCTGCTTCTGGTTAATTTATTGAAAAATCAGGCACAGTCATACCTCTAATCATAGACAGAATGTGCGATTAATGATGAGACAAGCAGTAAACTCCCTGGTATGTACAAATTATTTGCTTGCAGATGGGAATCTTAACATTTATAGAAGCAGTTGAATGGCTTTAGAACACTACCAAACATATTCACTTTCCTCTAGTGAGATGTACATTACAAATAATGCTTTCACTATGGTTTTGCTCTAAGTGGGCTTGACCAAGAATGTTTTAAAATATCTAGAAAATTCCTTTTATTTGTCTCTTCATGGTCCTCTGTGACACACTTTATTGTGAGGCTATGAGTGAGCCACAATAAAATTAATTTCAAGAGCTAAAAGGGATTATTTTAGTTATATGATTGAGTTGATAGTAATGTGAACTTTGAGCATACATTGACACAAGATTGTAAAGCTTTAGCAGACATTTATAGAAATTTATTGAAATACTGTAAAGCCAAGGGTAAATTTTGATTGAGATTTTGTTTGTATTGACATTCTGGTGAAAACTAAAACATAGTTTATTAATCTACGGACATAATGTCACAGTGTTATTACTTTGTCATTACATTTTGCAATGATGTTGACAAAGCAATTCAAGAACAGCATTACCATTTTATTGAGTTTTCATGACAATGGTAGTAATGTTAATGAAAGTGTATAAAGGCCCAGAATGGTCCAATAAATACTGAGTATTATAATGACAAAAGAATATGAATGCAATTCTTTGGGAACTTCATCATACCTGAGATAAAATGCAAAGGATACATCAGCTGGTTATAAAATGGATGCAAATAAAACTAAACCACATTGTGATATGTTAGTCCCTTCCCGATCCAGACTCAGCTACAAGTATTGAAAATCTTCATGGATAGTCTTCACTCAGGACAACTCCATTCATGAGCCAATTCTAAGCAAACTTGTCAGAATATATTGGAAATCTCATTCTTACCCTCACCCATGGCGGTGGGTCTAGAATCTGTCTTGTTGCCCTAAGTCCAGTGTGCCTGGGATGGGACCCCCATCGCCTATAAAGCTTCAGCCTTGTGCTGAACCCCTGCCATATTTTGCATGGCAGTAGGACCAGACCTCTACCTTAGCTTGCTACTCTCTCTCCAGTTTGCCCATTGAAATGAAAACCCTATCCTGAAACCTCAACTGGCTTGTTGAGATCCCATTTCTCCTTTTTGCCCTTAGTAGGTCCCCCCAAAGCTGAACCCTGCCATAGGCTGGAGTTCTTATTTATGCCAGGTGGGCCTCTTGGAGCTACATAGCTTCTACCACTCACCTGACTACTGGGATTGCCATTGTCTTTGCCCATCCTCTGGCCTAACATCTGCCACTGGTCTGGACCCCAGTCTGGACCTCATGGATAATGAGACTTTCCCAGCTTGCACCCAGATTTTATTCTCCCTCCTAGGATTTTATAACTTGAGAAGTTGGCCACTCTCCTTGGGGACCTGTCCTAAAGGTGAATTTATTCTCCTAGCCTGTACTCTCACCATTCCCAGCTTCCCTCCATATCCTTACCATCCGACTGAAGTCCTAGAATGCCTCATGACTGAATTACGTGGGTTGATACACAGAGCTAGAAATGCTAAACCAATTTAAACTGAAGTCCATTGTTTATATAGTCATTCAAATGAACTGATATATATATGTATAATATATATAATCAAATATATATAATCAAATATATATCAGTTCATTTAAATATATATCAGTTATATATATATACTATATATATGCATCAATTCATGTAAATGTAAAATGGGGATATATATATCCCCATATGTATATGTTTTATAAAGGATAAATTGTCCTGATTTCCCACCCCCATAAAACTCCATTTGAATTTAGGAATCCACCTGCAAGATGCCAGTCTCAACGTGCACGTGAACAGAATTTTCTGCCAAATGCTTTTACGTCAAAGATTAGTTTTCAGAAAAAGCCTACTATTTGAGCATGTTTATCCAGTACGTCGTTATTCAGAACAAGCTAATGTTAAGCTGTGCTGGGACTTCCCTGGTGGTCCAGTGGTTAAGACTTGGCCTTTCAATGCAGGGGGTGCAGGTTCGATCCCTGGTCAGGGACCTAGGATCCCTCATGCCTCATGACCAAAAAACCAGAACATAAAAAAAAAAACAGGAGTGGGGCTTCCATGGTGGTCCACTGGTAAAGAATCCGTCTTGCAACGCAGGGGACGCGGTTTTGATCCCTGGTCGGGGAACTAAGATCCCACATGCCATGGGGCAACTAAGCCCACGCACCACAACTACTGAGACCACGCCTCAACTAGAGAGCCCGTGTGCTGCAAACTACAGAGCCCATGTGCTCTGGAGGTCGCACTCTACAGCTAGAGAAGAGAAAGCACGCATGCCACAACTAGAGAGAAGCCCACGTGCCGCAGCGAAATATCCCGCATGCTCCAACAAACATTCCACGTGCCTCAACTAAGACCCAACAGCCAAAAAAAAAAAAAAAATTAAAACGAACAAATAAACAAACAAAAAAACCAGTAGCAATATTGTAACAAATTCAATAAAGACTTTTAAAATGCTCCACATCAAAAAAACTCTTAAAAAAAAAGATGTGCTGTAATGTAGCAGAAAGTGTTCTATAATTGGATTAAAACTATCTGAAGTTAAAGTGACCTTGACAAATCCATTTTACCTCTCTATCTCAGTTTTTCATCTGTAAAATGAAAAAAATTATATCTAAGCCGCATGATATGAGAATTAAATGAGATTACGTATGTGAAAGTACTCAATTCCTCATCTTGCATACACTAGGTGCACAGTTGTTGTTCGTTCACTCATACTTTCCATACAACATAAACGCATGGGGGGGGAGTGAGGAGAGGGTGAGATGATTGTGAAATCACAATCATACTTCTGATTGTGAAAGGCCACGTGCAATGCAAGCCCTTTATCTGTTGTGTCTCAAAGAAGGACAGGCCTCTCACTTCTGGCTTTAATCAACTTGTGGCCCAGGAGCACCCACACTGAGCAGGGTTTACAAAACTTGTCAGAGAACAAAGGGCATCCTTTAGAAGCAGACTCTGGAATTTCCTGGTTTTAGTACTCTCATCTCAGTCTTTTCAAAGCTCAGAGCTTTGCAGTTAGTAGGCATGCAAAAAATATTTGTTGAAGTAAACTTGTTAAAAAAAGACGATCTAGTCTAACACATTCATTTTACAGATGGAGTACTTATGGTCTTAAGATGTAAGTAACTTCTATCCAAAGTCCAGCATTTAGTTAGTGACAGAGTCAGAATAGAATTTAATATTACTAATTTCCAGCCAGGTTCTTTTAACTTTTATCCCTACTTTTCTTCTTTATTAATTTACTCATTTATTCAGAGACCTTCTTCCCTCTCTTCCTCCTTTCTTTCCTTTTCATGACACCTGCACTTGCTAAACACCTGGAATTAAAGATGGATGAGACACATGCCTGAGACATCCTGCCTTAACTGACATCCCTGGGCCCACCCTCAGTCCTGTCTGTATCTGCAGCACCAGCCGGGATCTTTTTGCATTAGCTGACTTCTCTGCCTAGATCTCCAATTACCTTCCTTTTCTTTTTAGCCTTTTTTACTCCTACAGACGTTCTGCAGCTTCCAAACTTAGTCCTCAATGCATAGGGCAGGATTTCTTCTTTAGAGCTCCTCTCCTTTGGGCCCATAAATCCTGGCGCAGCTAGAGGCCTAGGCAGAGCTGAGATTCTGCCACTTTGGTGACTCTACTGGTGCCCCCTGCTGGGGAGAGCATGACAACCTCTGGCTTCAAGCACGACACTGAAGAGCCTACCCTTGACAAGATCAGCACTACATGACTCTTGAACCCATTCCAACTGGGACAGCAACCTCAGCAATGGAAGCTGAATGGGGCCTGGAGTAGATCATAAACCCTCATTCTGACATGCTGATGTGAACCTTAAGGTATCTGCATGTCTACCAATTTGCTGTCTGCCCTACCTCCTGTCCTACTCACCCAGTTCTTAAGACTTGAGTTCTGCCTCATTTTCCCTTTGTTAAAACTGGACTACCTCCCTACCAGCTCCTACCAGGCTCCTCCTTGGGAGACTGGCCCTGCTACCCGAGCCACCATCTGTTGCTTGAATCCTGCTCTCCAAGGGCTACCCTCCTAGTCAATATCAAGCTGTCTGGATATCCACTGCTACACCAACCCCAGTGTGGACATGACTGCAATTAGTTCTTCACGTGATGGATGTGGCTGATCCACCTTTCTCTGCCTCCCTGATGAGGAGATGCCCTGGAAGGTTAGGCCCTAGCAAGATGACAGGTTTCAGAGATGGGTACAGGGAAGTCGCTTTCTTGCACTCAGGAGGATAAAACAGCAAAATCTTGGAGCGATTCAACCCCCAAATGTCAAGAGATGTAGAACTGTAGACTGTGCTGTGTTGATACATATTATTAATGAATAGAAGTGCACCTCTGTGTCCAGAAAACACTGGCTGCATAGCTTTGGAAGATAATGCTTTGCTAAGTACTTCTGACACCCCATCCTGAGGTTGATTTCTAAACAAATGGGCTGAAACTCAATTACCCCTAATTCTGAAGCACAAGGGCTCTGGGCCCACCTCAGCATGAAGAATGGAATCAAGGGTGCCAACTAGAGAGAATATTACAGATGCTCACATTCAAATATGTAAGCTGAGAGTGTTTCAAGTGCATCTGAGTACTTTAGTGCTTCATGAATGGCCCAGCTACATTATCAAACCCGGGTATTGAGAAACTAATAAGCGAGCCACTCTTACTTGTTAAAATACTGTGTGCCTGAGTCAGAGGAAAAGCTGAAGATGATTAGATTACTGGAATATTCCTTTTTGGTCAGTTGTTACTGAATCCAGATTGACTTTGGGGGTCAAAAAATCTTACCTATGTGCCACATAAAATGTATTGTAAATGTGGTATTCTGAGTTTATTTTCCTAAGATAATAAACATGGTAACAGAAAATTGATAGCAAGACCAAGAAACATGTAACATTCAGCTTACCAGTTTTTATTAATTCACCTGGTGAATGATCTCCTGTTTCAATAAAGGAGCATGTTTAGGAAACCCAAAGATAGGTTGGTTTTATAATCTCTCTGCTTAGATTATAGGAGCAGGGGCCATGTCTTCTTCAACATTTCCTTCCTCAGTGCCTGATAGAGTGCTTTCCTACATAGTAGGCCTCCATAGATATTAATAGAATGCTTAATGAATTATTCATTTCCTATGCTGACCAAAAGAGCCAGCTCACAGATAAATTTCAACATATTCTTTTGCTGCCTGAATGCAGTCTTGGTCATAGTCTGCAACCACTTATGTAATTTCCTCTCATTTTAACATATTTAGAAATTTACATTATGTACCAGGTCTATAAAATCTCTGAGACAGAGTGTGAAGTGCAAAGTCAATGCTACTTTCGCACCCGAACATAACCCTCAGGAGAATAAGGTAATGGATTTCAAACTGTATATTTCAATATAACAATACTATAAAGGCAGATTAATATATGTTTTTAATCATTTTTCTTACAGCTTTATCACCACTCACCCCACCCCAAAGCCTCATAGCAGCTTTAGTAAGATGTTTACTTATTTAGATACACCTTACACATAGTATGGAGTTTGTATAAATGCAATAAAAATCCATAACACTCCTGTATAATATAGAGCAGGGAAAAGCAGGGCCCTTTGTCTCTGGGGCTAGAATATAAAGCAGTTTCAGTTGCTAAGACAGGTTAATTCTTGAGAGTCAGAAAACAGTCTTCAATCCCAGTTGGTCCAATTTCTGCCAAATAACCAGGATGATAAATGCATCAGTCCTCAAGGACAGAAGACATGTTGGAAATCAGGTAACTTAATTTCAAATATGAAATATATCTAATTGATTTGCAATGCTGTCCCTGCTGTACTGCCCACTGAGGATGAAAAATTCTAAGGGTTCTGAACCTGTGACACCAGATTAAAAAAACACGAGCTGCCACTCCTGCTTAGGAGACAAGAAGACAGAAAAAGCATGAAGGAGAGTGATGCATGACCCGTAACTCCTGTGGGCTGCTGCACTTTATCAACCAGAGACTAGTAGCACGAAAGCATGTTATGGGGCCAATTTTGTTGTCAGCTGTACCTTCAGCTAGTGTATGTCAAATAGCCTGACTTTTAATGGGAAACTTCACATACAGAGGCAGAATTTAGATTAGGATGTGAGCAGGCCAAAGAAACCATCTACGGCAGGAGATAAACGTATCTTTTAGCCTATCTTTATCTGGTTTGTGAAATAATATTACCAAGCAGTAATTTCTCTTCTTTTTGTGGTCTGACGTTAGTCATTTTTTTCACCCTTAGAATTGCATTAAACTGAAGGAATGAGACTTCAGTTAATATCATAATAATCCCCATTGCTGATAGTCATTTTTAAGCTCATTGCCATCAAATTTCTGCATAATGTTTTAAAAGATGCTCAAGAGATTAAAAATCCTGATTAAACATTTCCAGTTCTTTCTAATATAAATCTGTACAGCTTAAAAATATTAATATGATACATGCTGAGAATAGCAACATCCACAATAAATATGTTGGACCATTATAAATTGCTATATTTATCTGATTTATTTTCCCAAATGTTGCCTTGGGCTCCAAAAACAGATTATTGGAGAGTTCTGCCTGGTATAAAAGGCTGTCAGAAATAATTTTGGCTAGCTACATGAGGACCAATTTATATGTCGATTACACATCTGCCAAGCATTTAGCATAACAAACCAACATAGAATGTGAGAAGAGACATAGTTACAAAAGTAAAAACCAAGACCATAGTTAAATTAATGGTTGTTTAAAATATAATGTTTGTTATATCTCCTGAAAATTGGGCAACCAGCAAAAAGTACTAATACATTTTGGCATTTACATTTTTTTTCCCTTTAAAAGGTGTGATAATGGCTTATGTGGATATTTGCTTTTTAAGACAGGTTGAGGGTCTATCCTATGAATGGGGAAACGGACCTAAACATTAGAGCTACCTTTTGAAGAGGCTGGTTTAATCAAATTCTTAAACTAGCTGTTTTTTAATTTTTATTTTTTAAATTAAAGTACAGTTGATTTACAATGTTGTGTTAGTTTCTGATATACAGCAGAGTGCTTCTGAATATTGAATATAGTTCCCTGTGCTACACAGTAGGATCTTGTGGTTTATCTATTTTATATATAGTAGGTCGTATCTGCTAATCCAAAACTCCTTTTATCCTTCTCCCACCCCCTTTTTCCTTTGGTAACCATAAGTTTGTTTTCTTTCTATGTCTGTGAGTCTGTTTCTGCTTTGTAAATAAGTATGTTTGTGTCATATTTTAGCCTCCACATATAAGTGATATCATATGGTATTTGTCTTTCTCTTTCTGATTTAGTATGGTCATCTCTAGGTCTACCTATGTTGCTGCAAATGGCATTATTTCATACTTTTTATGGCTGAGTAGTATTCCATTGTGTGTGTGTGTGTGTGTGTGTGTGTGTGTGTGTGTGTGTGTATTGAATATATATGCCGCATTTTCTTTATCCGTTCATCTATTGATGGACACTTGGGTGCTTCCATGTCTTGGCTATTATAAATAGTGCTGCTATGAATATTGGGGTGTAGGTATCTTTTTGAATTATAAGCTAGCTGTTTAAAATGTAAAAGATTAGAAATAATATTCTTAAAGCATCAAAGCACCTCACACAATACTCTCTTACATCTACCTATAATATATATTCATACTTATATATAATATTTATACATGCCTATATATAATATATTTACATATATGTAAATATGTATATATACTCTTTTAAAAAGATTACTAATAACAGTATTAATAATTATTGTTTTCTGGAGCTCTTAAATCATATTTATACATGGCCCATGTTGGCCAAGTATACTTATAGTATTCTATTTTTGACACAAACCTTCCCTAATGATTTGATGAGTGTCTGATCTTCTGAACTGATCCCAAAATGGGGTAGAGCCTCTGCTCCAGACATTTAACAGGGCATGTCAGGCCGCCTCAGTTTTAGAGACAATGGGCTCACTTTGATGTTTCTCAGTTTTCATTTTTGCTTTAGCCCCTCTGTCAGAGCACCCCACTTACTTTTCTGTGTATATGTTTGTGACATTTCTACTCTGGGGATTTCTTGTACAATCAACTCCATTTCATTATTTTTTATGAAGTGACATAGAGTCTGGACTGATGGGCACATTTGCATGTGTTCTGGTTCATCTTCTTATGGCTAAGTTCTAAAACATTCTCAGACCTATCTTTATATGATAACATTATTAATTCATCCTCAAATATGCACTGGAGATTATGTGCTAGGGTATTATTTTAACATCATCACCTCCAATATACATATTGGGTTTTTTTTTACAATTCCAAATTCATTAGGCAATTTTGAAATCCTCTTCTTCTCCTATAAGAGTCTTTCAAAAATTACTGAAAACTGTAAATAAAAGTATTTAAAATCTTCACTGGTAATTTCCATAACATACTCTAATTTTACTAAATAACAAAAATGGCTTAAAACAAAAAGAATTTTATCTTCACAACTTTGCCTAATATGCTGGAGTAAGATACTCTATTCATCTTTTAGTTAATGCTTATGTTCTTGCTGTTGGCTTGTTTACAGATTATTTCATTAGGTTGCCCTCTAATTCCAAGCTTTTATAGTCTAAAATCTGCCCAATGTATGTGCATGTAGAAGTCTAGAGGAGCTTCAGGGTAATAAGAAGAACTCAAGACTCTAAGCACAGAGATAGGGTTCAAATCCTAACTCCCTGGGTTCCTAAATCTCTCTGAGCCTTCAATTTCTTCATCTGTTATTAGGGGATGATAACAACCAGTTTACAAGGTGATTGTGAGGATTAAATGAAATAAGATACAAAGAGTACCTAGCACAGTGCCAGTTATATATTTGATGTGATATGCTCTAAAAGTGTTTGCCCATTTTTGCTGGAAGCAAAATGTCAGCACAGCATTATCTCTCACTTGAGTGGAAGAACTGGCCATTGGACAGAGACAGCTGTGTATCTACAGATGGCCCTGGGTCAGTTAAATTCAATCTGAGTGAATGAATAATAAGTGCCCGCACGGCACTTTGTCCATAACTAAGACCTTTATACTGGTCTGGATTAACTTCTGTAGCACATCCCTGGCTGCTGAGTCTCCTGGATTTGCTGAACTAGACAATTTCATCCACACCCACTTCTACCTGGGTTTGAAGAGCCATCTAAAGAGATGAAATGATTGGGGAAAATTTTCATCCCATCTGAGGTCTGCTTTACATAAAGGATGCTGGTTGCTGAGAAGTAACCCATCAGGAGAAGAGCAAGAAAAACAATATGACACGTAGGGCCTGCCTTGAGAGATGAGATTCACAAATTCTTCAGCAAACCAGATGAAGAAAATCGTTGAGCACAGAAATAAGATCTGAGCACTCTGGAGCTCAACTAACTCATCTCTGGCAGCCCAGGCTGTTCCCTACAACTTGCCCATTTCAGCTGGTTAGCCCTATCTTTCCAAAGGACTGTGTGTTACACATAATCCACAGCTGGGAAATAAAAACAAAATTTGCCTTGCTTTCTTTTCCCCTTGTAATCAAAGCTTATGGCCTCCAAAAATATGACAAGCAGGGCAGGAGAGAGGCAAATGAGAAATCAAAGAGGTCTAGGGAAGGCAGCTAATGGGGGTTGGGAAATGCAACAAATACCAGTTTCAAACCAGGTTGAATCATTGTCAGGGAACCCAAGGTGACAAATGTGAGACACTGTTGATGCTCCTAGTGGCAACTGTTGTCAGTTTAGCAAAAGAGCAGCGCTTTTGAAGCCAGATTTGGAGAGCAGATTTTGTGAAAAATCTGTAATTTTGCTGCTTCCCAGGACTCAGTTCTAATTTTGGTTCTGGGCTGTCCTCAAAGCTCCCACCTCTCACATATTCATTCTATTTGGGGGCTTACTGTGGAGGAAGACAGCTAATGCTATGTCCAGAAAGAGAAAAAATAAGTCTGAATATATGTTTTTCTTTTTTTTTTTTTTTTTTATGTTTTTCTTCTTGAAACAGAAACACAAATTCGAAAGTATCTGGGTTTTATGTTTACAGCTGTCCTTCGTCACCAACAGAACTCACTAGCCTGCTCATCTCAGCCTACTGTGAGCAGATGTTTCACTGACGTTTTTTTTGCTCACTTGTAAATCTCTCGGCAGCCCAGCACTGGTTCCCCACCTTTCTCCCTCCTGACTCTGCTCTAATCCCCACACCTTCCCAGGCTTCCTGGGGCTAATGTTAGGAGAAAGGAGGGATCCAGGAGTCTAACAAGAGACAGTCTTCTGATATCCACTGATGTGGATCAGTGGGGGGGATGGCAATGGGGAGCCAGCAGTAGGGCAGTGTGACTATGCTCCCTGCAGACATGGCTTCTTCCTTGAGTTTGGCGACCATCCCCCATGAGCTTGTGCTGGGAGTTCCAGGTGCCTATCTCTTATTCTCAGAACCCCCTCTGCTGCCAAGACCCCTGAGACCCTGAGGAGTGAGGTCTGAGGCAAGGGTGAGCCTGAAGGACTCAAGGTGGCAGGTGAGATTTTGTCCTGATTTGGTCCTGGGGATGAGCATGTTGTACAGGATGATAGGTTGATTCCCCCACCCCAAGTCTGTGAGTGTTCTGGTTCCTTCAGTATATGGGTATGTGCTGGGTTAGAGGATCCCCTACCTACCCACTGGAATGTGTAAAGTGGTCCTAGTTCCATCTTAATGCTAAGGAAGACCTTGCCTTCATATGTCTATATGATGACTGAAGGAATTGTCTGAGATGACATTTTCCAGACCATTTGATTGATCTATGAGTTATAGTAACAAAGCAGATTAAAGATAGGTCTGCTCTGTGGATCTAAAGTGATGTGCATTACTTCTCTCTAATCACTGAATTGCTGCCCAACACCTCTTTTCCTCTTTGAACTCTTCATCTTTTCAAGGGTCTGGGGACCACTTTCCTGATCAAGACACAATCTAGGGATTTATTCTGAACTTTCTGTCTTTATCTCTAGTGCTCTGAGCATCTTAGCTTAGTCTTAGCTTAGTCTTTATTTCAAAGTCTATTTTGTCTGATATGAGAATTGCTACTCCAGCTTTCTTTTGACTTCCATTTGCATGGAATATCTTTTTCCATCCCCTCACTTTCAGTCTGTATGTGTCCCTAAGTCTGAAGTGGGTCTCTTGTAGACAGCATATATACAGGTCTTGTTTTGGTATCCATTCAGCCAGTCTATGTCTTTTGGTTGGAGCATTTAATCCATTTACATTTAAGGTAATTATTGATATGTATGTTCCTATTACCATTTTCTTAATTGTTTTGGGTTTGTTTTTATAGGTCTTTTCCTTCTCTTGTGTTTCCTGCCTAGAGTAGTTCCTTTAGCTTAGAAGTTCCTTGTTGTAAAGTTGGTTTGTTGGTGCTGTGTTGTCTTAGCTTTTGCTTGTCTGTAAAGGTTTTAATTTCTCCATCAAATCTGAATGAGATCCTTGCTGGGTAGAGTAATCTTTGTTGTAGATTTTTCCCTTTCATCACTTTAAATATGTCCTGTCACTCCCTTCTGGCTTGCAGAGTTTCTGCAGAGAGATCAGCTGTTAACCTTATGGGGATTCCCTTGTATGTTATTTGTTGCTTTTCCCTTGCTGTCTTTATAATTTTTTCTTTGTATTTAATTTTTGATAGCTTGATTAATATGTGTCTTGGCATGTTTCTCCTTGGATTTATCCTGTATGGGACTTTCTGTGCTTCCTGGACTTGACTGACTGTTTCCTTTCCTATATTAGGGAAGTTTTCAACTGTAATCTCTTCAAATATTTTCTCAGTTCCTTCCTTTTTCTCTTCCTCTTCTGGGACCCCTGTAATTCGAATGATGGTGCATTTAATGTTGTCCCAGAGGTCTCTGAGATTGTCCTCAATTCTTTTCATTCTTTTTTCTTTATTCCACTCTTCAGTAGTTATTTCCACTATTTTATCTTCCAGGTCACTTATCCGTTCCTCTGCCTCAGTTATTCTGCTATTGATTCCTCTAGGGAATTTTTAATTTTATTTACTGTGTTGTTCATCATTGTTTGTTTGCTCTTTTGTTCCTCTAGGTCCTTGTTAAATGTTTCTTGTATTTTTTCCATTCTGTTTCCAAGATTTTGGATATCTTCACTATCATTACTCTGAATTCTTTTTCAGGTCGACTGCCTGTTTCCTCTTCATTTGTTTGTTCTGGTGGGTTTTTATTTTGCTCCTTTATCTGCTGTGTATTTCTCTGTCTTCTTATTTTTCTTACCTTACTGTGTTTGGGTCTCCTTTTCGCAGGCTGCAGGTTCGTAATTCCTGTTGTTTTTGATGTCTGCCCCCAGTGGGTAAGTGGGTTGTGTAGGCTTCTTGGTGGAGGGGACTGTTGCCTGTGTTCTGGTGGATGAAACTAGATCTTGTGTTTCTGGTGGGCAGGACTGCGTCTGCTGGTGTGTTTTGGGGTGTCTGTGAACTTATTATGATTTTAGGTATCCTCTCTGTTAATAGGTGGGGTTGTGTTCCTGTCTTGCTAGTTGTTTGGTATGAGGTATCCAGCACTGTAGCTTGCTGGTCATTGAGTATTGCAGGGTCTTAGCATTGAGATGGAGATCTCTGGGAGAGCTTTTGCCATTTGATAGTACATGGGGCCGGGAGTTCTCTGGTGGTCCAATGTCCTGAACTCAGTTCTCCCACCTCCTAGGCTCAGGCCTGACACCCAGCCGGAGCACCAAGACCCTGTCAGCCACACGGTTCTGAAGAAAAGGGAGAAAAAAAGAAAGAAAGAAAGAAGGAAAGCAAGCAAGCAAGCAAGAAAGAAAGAAAGAAAGAAAAGAAAATTATCAAAATAAAAAATATTATTAAAAATAAAATTAATTTAAAAGTAATAAAAAAAAAGAGAGAAGAGAGCAACCAAACCAAAAACAAATCTACCAATGATGACAAGCACCAAAAACTATACTAAAAATAATAAATTAATTAATTAAAATATAAAAAATGGACAGGCAGAACCCTAGGACAAATGTTAAAAGCAAAGCTATACCAACAAAATCACACAAAGAAGCATACACATACACACTCACAAAAAGAGAAAAAGGATAAAAATATAAAAAAATTTAAAAAAGAGGAAGCATACCACCAAATCAATAAACAAATCTACCAGTGATAATAAGCTCTAAATACTAAACTAAGATAAACATAAAACCAGAAACAAATTAGATGCAGAAAGCAAACCCCAAGTCTACAGTTGCTCCCAATGAAGTCCACTGCCTCAATTTTGGGATGATTCATTGTTTATTCAGGTATTCCACAGATGCAAGGTACATCAAGTTGATTGTGGAGAGTTAATCTGCTGCTCCTGAGGATGCTGGGAGAGATTTCTCTTTCTCCTCTTTGTTCGCACAGCTTCTGGGGTTCAGCTTTGGATTTGGCCCTGTCTCTGCATGTAGGTCACCTGAGGTCGCCTGTTTCCTTTTGGGAAGTCTGAGGTCTTCTGCCAGCATTCAGTAGGTCTTCTGCTAGCATTCAGTAGGTTTTCTGTAGGAGTTGTTCCACATGTAGATGTATTTTTGATGTATTTGTGGGGGGGAGGGTGATCTCCACATCTTACTCCTCTGCTATCTTGAAGGTCCCTTCCCAATAAACATTTATTGAGGACTTTCTCTGGGCCAGACTTTGAGGATACATACTTGAATAATATATAGTTACTGCCCTAAAGAGTCAGGTGGGAGAGAACAAAATGTAAAACAAATTATAAGTGATTTAATAGAGGTGAGGATATGAAAACTCAGAGCCTTGAGGGAGAATCTAATTTTTGCTGGAGAAGTCAGGAAACGCTTAATAGAAGAGACAACTTTTAAGCTTGGTCTTAAAGGTAGAAGTTTTTCAGGTGTAGAGGGAGGCAAGGTCATTTCTAGGCAGACTGGGCTCATACACAGACACAGACTAGTGAAAAGCCACGATGGGGAATGCTGAGAATTTCAGTGAGGCTAGAGCATGGGGTATTGGGGAGAAAGGAAGGGAAATGGGCCTGGAGTGACAAATTAATACCTAATAGTAAAGAGTCTCGTGTGCCATGGTACAGAATTTTAATTTGACCTTTTGGGCAATGGAAATTGATAGACGTTTATAAATAAGAAAGTGATATAATAGAACTATTTTTAAGGACAAAACTTTGGTGACTGTGGAGGATGGGCAAGTTTGGGAAGAGTTTGGCAGTAGGAGATACTTGAGAAGCTATTGCAATATTAAAGATGAGGGCTAATAAGTGTTTGGTCTAAGTCAGCAGCCCTGGGAATGGAGAGAAAAGGCTTGATTTGAGAGACCTCTAGTCAATAGGGAGAAAATTTCGCCTTTCCCGTGCTGTGTATTTTCCATGCATTTTAAATGTAAACCTCCATATTGAACATTACTCTGCCAACCCAAACTTGAATCAGTGCATAAGCGCCTGTGTTTGACAAAGCCCAATGGATTCAAATCCAGTTTACATTGAGTTTTTCCCAAAAAATGAGTAACTGCTGAAGTGTACAAAACAAAACCACCCCCAACTCACATGTGTTTCTGTGATTCCTTAAGATGCCGGAAGAAGATGAAAACAGTTACCACTGTTGGTTTTTAAGAAAATGTCAGATCCAAAACATTCAACCATATTCTCCCTCTGACTCAATATGCCTGGACTATTTAGTGAGGCACCTTTAGGAATGATATAATCCTTTCAGTTGAGAACTTGTTGACTCATGAAAAGGATGTAAGTTTTGGTTCCAGACAGACCTGGATCTGTAATAACTGTGAGTAACTTAAGTTACTGTGAGTAACTTAAGTAACTTACCTAACCTTAGGTAAGTTACTTAATTTCTTAGTTTACTCATTTGTAAAATGGCAATAATTATAACTACTTTTCAGAGCTGTTGTGAGAATTGCAGTACATATAAAGCATCTTGTACATTTTTGGTCTACAAAAAAATATTCAGGCAATCGCTTTTTTTTTTGGCTGCATTGGGTCCTTGTTTCTGCACACTGGCTTTCTCTAGTTGCGGCCAGCAGGGACTACTCTTCGTTGCGGTGCGTGAACTTCTCATTGCGGTGGCTCTCTTGTGAAGCACAGGCTCTAGGTGCACAGGCTTCAGTAGTTGCAGCACGTGGGCTCAGTAGTTGTGGCTTGTGGGCTTTAGAGTGCAGGCTCAGTAGTTGTGGCGCAGGGGCTTAGTTGCTCTGTGGCATGTGGGATCTTCCCAGACCAGGGGTTGAATCCATGTCCCCTGCATTAGTAGGCAGATTCTTAACCACTCCACCACCAAGGAAGTCCCAGGAAATAGCTTTTTATTTAAGGCCAACTTACTCTTTCATAAGCCTATTCTAGACTAACTATATCTGAAGGGTTATGTTCATTTTTGTTTACGGCAGTTTAAGGGAGATAATGGTAAGCTAGAATGCTTTTAGAGAAAGATGATGAGAATGGCTAAGAGTCTAGAAACAAGGTTTTGTAAGCATTCTCTTTCTGATATTGAGAGGTATGTATACTCATCCTATTTTCCTTTTTGTCTTGACTGTCAGGAAACTCAGAGCCATATTTGATATTCAAATCCAACAACCCTTTGGATTGGTATATTTGCTTCATTCTTTTGTTTGCCTCCTTAAATTTTCTTGGGAAAGAGTAGTGCATAAAGAAATTCAGGAAATAAAATAAAATGTTATATGAAGACTTGCAGAAAAAAATTGCACAGGTTGAACATGCAAAATAGAAGTCTAAAGGGGGAGTTAATAATTGTCTTCAAGTATCGAAAAACTGCCATGTGGAAAAGAAAATAGACTTAACTGCATTATCCCAAACATCAAACACCGGAACAATAAATAGAAGATGTAAGAGAATTATTTAAATTAAATAAAAGAAGGGAATGTTTCATAACTACACTAATGGGATGGGATTTCTACTGGGAAAATGAGTCCCCCATCACTGCAGGAATTAAGCTTACTATATATAGTCACTAAATTAGGTGGCCTCTAAAAATGTATCTAACCCCAAATCCCACAGTTACATTTCCAAGCAGCTGTTTTAGGATAGTTTGAAAAGATCACCATCCATTGGTGGCCTAGGAAACTCTCCATCAGGACTATTCTGAACCTGTTGATCAGCTTTTTGGCTACCGGTCACAGAAAATTAGTGTTAAGTCCAATGTGCTTCAGAGGAGGAGACCCAGTTTTTATCTCTGGCAACCACACTTGGTTACTTGGCAAATATCTGTTGTGTCCCACGTAGTTGGGCACTGTGCAGGAGCCCACTGCACTGTGGGGTTCTCAAAAGAAAGAATACCCCCTTGCAGCTCCATCACAGTAGCATAGGAGACTCTTCCACAGTGATGAGCGCACCTCACATTTAATAAATGTCATTTGTATTGGGTGGCTCCTGCACCCAAGAGATGACAAGTTTACTTATGTAATAATAACTTATTATTTTGAAACAATTTCAACTCTGAGATTTCATTTCATGTTCTTTTAATACGGTTCAGTATATTGGGGCTGGATAAGAAAGCTGGGTCACAGAAAGACTGTGTCTTAGTTAATTAATATTGCCTGCAACAGACAAACTGCAATATACCGGTGAATTAACACAATAAAAGTTTATTTTATTTATTTGTTTTTTTTGCTGTGCGCGGGCCTCTCACGGCTGTGGCCTCTCCCGTTGTGGAGCACAGGCTCCGGACGCGCAGGCTCAGCGGCCATGGCTCACGGGCCCAGCCGCTCTGCGGCGCGTGGGGTCTTCCCGGACCAGGGCACGAACCCACGTCCCCTGCATCGGCAGGCGGACCCTCAACCACTGCGCCACCAGGGAAG
>NC_041217.1:86687131-86692325 GCF_002837175.3 Physeter macrocephalus | reverse complement strand
CCCGTGTCCCCTGCATCGGCAGGCGGACTCTCAACCACTGCGCCACCAGGGAAGCCCCCAAAGTTTATTTTTCATGTCACCATTAGATGCGACCACTGTGGCATAGCTTTCTCCATCTTGTAGCTATGCCATTTGGAACAGGCAGCCTCCAAGGTCACAGCAGAGAGAGAGAGTGAGGATGCACACTGGTTCTTAACTGCCTCAGCCTGAAAAGGACAGAGGCCACTTCTGCTCATACTTCATTGGCAAATGCTTAGTCACATGGTTCTAACCCAGCTAAAGGGGGATGGGGAAGCTAGAGAGCCCATGGTATTTGGTGAGGACTACTTGGACATGGTGACTAAGGCCACTTAGTTAGCTTACGACTTAACTAGAACTAGAAATAAGATTTCCTGATTTCCAATCTTTCATTTTCTTCTGTGAACTGTGCCGTCTGATCTTCCTGTTCAAATAAAATATCGTGTTTAGGGATCAATCCAGAGCATTTTTGGGGCCAGGGGATTTGGAACCAAAGATTTGGGCACAGAGCCTGGGGACCATGCTGTAGCATCTCATGGAGTTTTCAGATATGTCTTATTATAGCCTGATTGGATCAAAATCACCAAACGGAGAAGAGGGGACATGCGTGAGCAGTCATGAACAACCAGAACCATGAAGATCCACTGTGGAGGAAGGTGTTGAATGGGAGGTGGGGAAGGAAAATAGATGTAGAAAACTCCCCACCTTGAGGTGTTCTCAGGGCCAACTAGACTGCAGGCTAATAATCTGGCTAGTCTTCAAACCCATATTTGTTAAATATTTGCTCATCAATTGTTTACAGTAGAAGATGAATGCTCTATGGAGAAAGGCAAAAAAAAAGAGGACAGCTGGCAGAGAGCACACATTCTCAATTGTCCCGAACAATTTAGCTTTGGCCCCAATGGGCTCTTTTGTCTTGCAGAACAAAATCCCTGCAGTTAAATGGACTTACCCCTTAGAAGGCGGTTAGTAAACTTGAGCGCAGCTCTTAAGATTCACCCCCTCCACCCCAAGGGACTTTACAGAATGTTAAAATTCTGGAAATGTAATTTTCTCCATCTTATCACCTTCTTAAGGATGTTTCGGTGTCCATTATTGTTTGGTGCCTGAAGTATGCTTTCTCTGGAGACCAGCTTCGGATCCCCAGATACATTAGTGGAATGATCTGGGCATGGGCATCCATTGCCTTCTTCCATTTGGGACACCCATGTCCAGTCTCTCTGACTTGGTGTGTATAATTTACAGAAGGAGTCAGCTTTGACCTTTGTTTATTTCCTCTTGACCTTCTAAATTCTGTGCCTTCAACTACCATTTCTGCAATGCTTTGAGACACTTTGTTCTCAGCCAGAGCCACACCGAGACATCCAGGAAATGAAACACAGGAACCTGCAATGATGAGGCTCAGAGTGGGAAATGTTTATGCAAGAAGAGAAGTTAATGTAGTTAGGAGAACTTTGATTTTTGCATTTCTTGACTTACTTAAAGAACCCTACTCAGCAATACATTGTCATAATTTTATATGGAAGGCATTTACACACACACACTGATAGATTTCTATCTTGGTTACTGGAAGAGAAAGCAAGATGAAATGATGGAATGTTGTCTTTCATTTGTGCACATCAAAGAATATGAAACAAGAATACGTGTATTTAAGTGGATTCTTTTCTGATATAGACTCTGCAATTGGAATTTGGTTTACTCAGGAAAAAATCAGCTACTTGTTTTTAATCTCACACAGCTGTGAGAAAATGAGCCTACTGAACTATACAAAATGATTGAGAACATTTGTTTCTCAGCATTTCAGACCGGCTGGTGGCAACACAGAGTGATATGGCCTTTAGGCAGTACTTTTCCAAGCCTTCCTCTTGCTTATGAAGCCCTAGGCAGAAGCTGTAAATGTTTGAGATGCACTTATTTGACTTATTCACAGAATAATGAATTTACAGAGATGTGCTAGAAAAAAATAGTAAAATATGCCGTTAGATAGAGAACGGGGCACCTGCCCCACCACAGGACAGAACCATACCTCATAAATAGATGAGTTTTTAATTCCCTTATTAATTTAATTAATTAGCTCATGAATTCCCTCCATTATTCAAATAGATGATGAATTTCTACAACATGTTCTACCGTTGCTTGGCTTTTTATTCTTAAAACCCAATAGTAAAAAATGGGGAGATTATACAGCTCACATTTTTTTCTTCTCTGTGAGCGTGCTATCCAGTGTAAAACTGCGTGCAGTGGGTTCAAGGACACACCTAATCCCTGCTGTGTGAGTGTGTGCTTGTGAGAGGGGCGGGGGGGAATCAAAAGCACCTGCAATCAGTTACGGGAAGTGGCAAAGGAGCCTTCACATTACCCAAGGATCTGGTCACAGGTTTGCAGTATGAAACAGTTCCTTTCAGGGGTCATTCCCTTTCTTTGGCCCATTGGCCCATTTTCAGGGCCCTGGGGAAATTTTGGCATCCCATGCTATTTTCACCCTCCTATTGAAGGTTGGATTATTGTTTTTCTTTCTTATCATTTTTCCCACTCCACCAAATCTAGATATCTCTGCGTCTCCTGCCTTACTCTCCCCAGACCACCCAACTCTCTTCCTGTGCACCATATTGTGTATCTGTTTCCCTATCCCTAATCTTCATCAGAGCCCTGGCTATCAGGTCTCTTGGACTCAAGAAACCACAATAAGCTGCCCTGGAAATGAACTCATAGAAACATTTTCCCAATGCAAATGCCTTACTTGACAGGAAGAAGAGGCAGGCTGGAGAAAGAGAAAGATGCAAAGCATCAGCAATTATCTAAGCGCCATTCACCAATATTCACCCTTTGAGAGAGTCAAGACCATTGGAATCTTTGAGATCCTCTGGCATAGCCATTTTGTTTCACAGAAAAAGATACTGAAGACCACAGAACTGGGAGACTGACCAAAGTCCTCATAGCTAGCAAGCACCTAAACAGCCCCCATCTCTTGAATCCTGGCCCAGTGCTCCTCTGCCACTCGTAGCTGCCTCTACAGCCAATTACCACCTTGCTGCCCCAGACTGAGGCTCAATGAGTGCTCGCCTATTTCCACCAGGAGCAAAGCAGGCCTAAGTTTCTAGTCTGATCAGCTGGCTCTAAGGTCAGTTTATCATCTGTGTAACTCTTTGAAGATGAATGCAACCCCCACCCCCCCAAAGTCAGGGAATCTGGAGGGGTCAGCATCAGCTTCACTAAGCAGCACTTAGAGGGCTCCTCTGAACCCCCTGAGTTATTGCCCTGGCATTCCCAAGAATGCCAGCAAGTCCTCAACATTTTCAGAAGCTTGTTTTTTTGGATTTGTACCTGCTGATTAAATAATTGAAAAAAGCTACTGGAGCACAAACAAAATCTCACCCTATGTTAGTCATTCCTGGATGGAGAAGAAGGAATCATGTTAATGTTGGCAATTTCTATTCTGTTCATGTCTCCGGAGCCCATTGCTCTGGCCCACAGAGCATGAGCTCATGAGCTCATGGTTTAATTGGGTTAGAATTTAAATGAATGCTGTTTTTCTTCTAAAGGAGAGGCGAGCCACCCCATACCAAGACTAGCAATTAAAACTGCAAGAAGATACTTGGCAGGAGTGTCAACATCGAGGCACGCACTCAGTGGAGAGGGACAAAAGCTCTCCCCTCCAGAAACAGCCAGACAGTTTGAGAGAAGGAAATCCTCAATGTTGATAAGTGTTCGGGTTGTGATGGAGTTACAACAATCTAGATAAACTCAAAGACATACATATGAGAGCAAAGAGAGACTAAATTATGCTGTACTCATGTTTTTGTTCTTCCATGAAGATGAAAGAAACTTCTAAGTGGAATGACTAGTTAGTTGAGATGATTCTAAAACTCCTTCCAGATCTAAATTCTGTGGTGTCACATGAAACTAAACCTAGCCTCAAGAGCCTATTGATACTGATGGAGTTACACACTCTCGCAAATTGCCCCCATTATTTCTGGAAGTTCCCAAATAAATGTCTCCCGTGTGCCCCCAACACAGTCTGTCAGCTACAGCCACTGTGAGGTGCCCAAGAGCCCCTTGAAGAAGCATCACTACTGGCACTGCTCACTCTTAAATGTCAGTGTCATCCTGGGTGTCTACCTCTTAAAGTTTCCAAAGCTTCCAGGCAAAGGAGGGGAGAAATTTCTGCTCAGAATCTCAAAAAGCTCCCAAGAAAAAAATTCTAACTTCAGGTCTTCATCTTTCCAGCCCTAAATATTCAGACTCAGATCCAGGGGACACATGAACAACTCAATGAACCAATCTTTATTGATTGCCTATTAGGTGCCTGGCACTTCTGGAAGCTGGAGTTATAGTAATGAACACAGAGACTTGGTCCCTGCCTTTATCATTGTCCTCCTCTTATCCCTCCTCTGCCCCTAGCTCCCATCCCTCCAAATCCTATTATCCCACCTTCCCTAGTTGCAAAACAAAAGTTTTCATGGATATTGATAAATGAAAAATATCTTGGAAGAAGATGGTATTGGGGAGGAAGGAACTCTTCATAGGGGCAGTGTTGGAACTTCAGTCAGCCAGGAAAGATGCCCTGTACATCTGAAAAATCCACATACCTAAACTGCAGAGACAATCACATTCTATGCAACAGATCAATGTGAACTTAATCTACCGGATAGTGTTAGTATGTGGATGGAAGGAAGGAGTTTGGAAAAACAGTTTAATAATTACAGTGAATAATTTAGTCTTATACATTTTGTGTATCTGCAAAATATGGTATATTTGTAACAAAATATTTCTCCTCCTCTCACATTGGTTTATTAATTCAGAAAATATTTATTGGGCACCTACTATATGACAAACATTGGTCTAGTCAATTAGGATGTAACAAAGGACAAGATGGACAAAAATGCTGTCTTTTGGAGAGTCTGCATCATAAGATACAGTCAGTATAAACTATAAATAAGTAAAAATAAATAGTATGTTAGTTAAATGTGCTCACGAGAAACATAGAACAAGAAGAGGCATAGGAAATGTTGAGGGAGGGGATGGCAGGTGATCTGGGAAGGCCTCCCTCAGAAGGTGACATTTGATCCTTGAAAGTGACAAGGGAGGGCTTCCCTGGTGGCGCAGTGGTTGGGAGTCTGCCTGCCGATGCAGGGGACACGGGTTCGTGCCCCGGTCCGGGAAGATCCCACATGCC
>NC_041217.1:86685511-86687083 GCF_002837175.3 Physeter macrocephalus | reverse complement strand
CTGAGCCTGCGCGTCCGGAGCCTGTGCTCCGCAACGGGAGAGGCCACAACGGTGAGAGGCCCACGTAGGACAAAAAAAAAAAAAAAAAAAGAAAGTGACAAGGGAGCAAGTCATACAGATATCCCAAACAGAATATTCCAAGCTTCAAGAACAGCAAATGTAAAGACCCTAAGGTGAAATGTTGCCCGGAATATCCATGGAAGGACAGTGTGGCCCTGGATCAGAGTGAGGGAGCGGAGGGCACAAGAGAATAAGGTCAGAGACATATGGGGCCGGATCCTGTAGGACTTTGTGGATCCTTGAAAGGACCTTGACATTTATTCTGGGATGGAAAGTCATTGAAGGTTTTGAGCAGAGAGTGACCTGATCTGACTCTTGTTTTCACAGAATTAATTCTAGCCTCTCATTGAAAGGTAGACTGAAGGGTCAAGGGTGGAAGCAGGGAGTCTAATTAGCAGAGTATTGAGATAATGGAAGTGGGAGGTGACGGAGACTTGGGGTGGGGGGGGATGGGGAGGGCTGTTAGCAGAGGAAATGAGAAACATATGTCATATTTTTTCATAATTCAGAATGTTAATTTCATTACACCGTATTACAACATTTGGTTTCTCCAGCAATATAAAAGTTCATTTTTTTGATGATGAAGTGAGTTAATACATATAAAATACATGCAAAAATGGCCCCTGGCCTATGGCAAGCATGTGATTAGTGCTAGTTATTACTTATTTTCTATATTTTCTACCATAGCTATTTCTAAAAGGGATTTGCTACAGCTAATAACCAAAACTGTGTATCCATATACATAATTGCTTAAAATGAAAATAAAGATCAGAAATCATGTTTAGGAGGAAAGGATTGTACTTGGGCCAGAAATTAGACTATTACTGTAATTAAGCACTAATTCAATTTCTGTGCTTCCTGACAGTCAAGACAAGAAATGAAATCCCATAATTTATAAGGTTATGTCTGGTAGAGGAAACAGCAGTTTTTAGGATATCCAGAATTGTTCTTGGCCCTGAAATCCCATGGATTCTTAGTATAGAGGACTCTCATTATTAGTATGTAATGTCCTCAACGGCAATTCGGCAGGTAATACATAGACGTTCTCTGTTTGGCTATTTCTTTTATTGATTCACAATAGAATTATTAAATAGTAACTCAGTGGAACCATCAAGGAGACAGCCTGGTGTAGTGAAAAAGCACTAGATAAGTTCTCAGAGAAACTAAGCTTCAGGTCCTTTGCCCCTGTGTGAGCTTTAGCACACTTAACCTTTTTGAACTTTCAGTTTCAACATCTATAAAATGGGCCCTACGCTAAGTCCTTCTCTGTCTACCTGGCAAAATTGTGAGGAGTGAATAAGATGATCCATTTAAATGACAGCTTCATCATTCAATCAACAAATATTTACTGAGAGACCTTTATGTACCAGTCGCTGTTAGAAGTGCTGAGTGAAAAAAAAAAAAAAAAAAAAAAAAACAACAGGGCTTCCCCGGTGGCGCAGTGGTTGAGAGTCCGCCTGCCGATGCAGGGGACACGGGTTCATGTCCCGGTCCGGGAAGATCCCACATGCC
>NC_041217.1:86683041-86685267 GCF_002837175.3 Physeter macrocephalus | reverse complement strand
GGCTCCCCTGGTGGCGCAGTGGTTGAGAGTCCGCCTGCCGATGCAGGGGACGTGGGTTCGTGCCCCGGTCCGGGAGGATCCCACGTGCCAGCGGAGCGGCTGGGCCCGTGAGCCATGGCCGCTGGGCCTGCTCGTCCAGAGCCTGTGCTCCGCAACGGGAGAGGCCACAACAGTGAGAGGCCCGCGTACAGCAAAATACAAACAAACAAACAAAAACAACAAAGTCCAGGCCCGCCCTCCTGAAGCTTTTGTTCTAGTAGAGGACTGCAAACACATAAAAAACACATTTACTTTCTCTGTCTGACTTACTTCATTTAGGATGATAATCTCTATGTCCATCCATGAGAGAGAGAGGGAGAGAAATATTGTATGATATCACTTGTATGCAGAATCAAAAAAAAAGATACAAATGAACTCATTTACAAAACAGACCTGCAGACAGAAAACAAACTTATGGTTACCAAGGGGGAAAGGGGGAGGGGAGTGATAATTTAGGAGGCTGGGATTAACAGATACACACTACTACATATAAAATAGATAACCAACAAGGACCTACTCTATATCACAGGGAACTATACTCAATATTTTGTAATAAGCTCTAAGGGAAAAGAATCTGAAAAAGAATATATTATATATATATATTTACATATATATAACTGATCACACACCTGAATTTGCTGCACACCTGAAACTAACACAACATTGTAAATCAACTATACTTCAGTTAAAACAACAACAACAAGCACATTTACTAAAGTTAGGTGATGACAAGGGGCAGGAAAAAAATTATAGGAGGGTAAGGGGGTAAGAGTGAATCTAGAGAAAAAGAGTTAACGTGTGCTGAGGCTGCCCTGCCAAAAATCACTGCCATTTGCACTTTTTTTTTTTTTTTTTTTTTTTGCGGTACGCGGGCCTATTACTGTTGTGGTCTCTCCCGTTGTGGAGCACAGGCTCCAGACGCGCAGGCTCAGTGGCCATGGCTCACGGGCCCAGCCTCTCCGCGGCATGTGGGATCTTCCCGGACCGGGGCACGAACCAGTGTCCCCTGCATCGGCAGGCAGACTCTCAACCACTGCGCCACCAGGGAAGCCCCCATTTGCACTTTTGACTGGGGTCTACTTCATGCATTTATTCATTATTTCAATAAACATTTACAGAGCTACACCAATGGGCTAGAGTCTGGGCAGGCAGTTGAATAATTGCCAGGTTATTATCAAGTTGATTCACTCACATTTCCTGACTTGCCCTCTTGGGACTCACTGTCCAAGTTGCCTAGGCATGGTACCCAGCTTTAAAGCCTCGACATGCAGCTGGCCTCCAGTACTGCCGCCTCTCCTTCCTGAAGCTGGATAGGTAACTCATGGCCTGAGTTGAGGTTGCATGAATGGGGTTTGTGTGAAATCCAGAACAGAAAGGAGGACCGTCTGAACCTTTTCTTTTTTTTTTTTTTTTTTTTTGTGGTATGCGGGCCTCCCTCTGCCGCGGCCTCTCCCGTTGCGGAGCACAGGCTCCGGACGCGCAGGCTCAGCGGCCATGGTTCATGGGCCCAGCCGCTCCGCGGCATGTGGGATCTTCCCGGACCGGGGCAATAACCTGCGTCCTCTGCATTGGCAGGCAGACTCTCAACCACTGCGCCACCAGGGAAGCCCCAAAAGTATCTCTTTAAAATGCAAATTTGATCAAGTTACTTCTCTGAAGAAAATGTTCTTTCTGTTACACTTGATAAGATACAAAGGCCTTCCTCTGGCTTGCAAGGCCCTGCGTAATCTGGCTTGACATTCTTTCTAATACTCGAACGTGCCAAGCACAAGTCCCACTTCACTCTGTATGACAGATTCTAGGTCCATCCACCTCACTACTAATAACTCAATTTCGTTTCTTTTTATGGCTGAGAAATATTCCATTGTATATATGTGCCACATCTTCTTTATCCATTCATCTGTCAATGGACACTTGGGTTGCTTCCATGTCTTGGCTATTGTAAATAGAGCTGTAATATGCTAACGCATATATATGGAATCTTAAAAAAAACAAAAAAAATGGTTCTGAAGAACCTAGGGGCAGGACAGGATTAAAGACGTAGAAATAGAGAATGGACTTGAGGACACAGGGAGGGAGAAGTGTAAGCTGGGACAAAGTGAGAGAGTGGCTTGGACATATATACACTACCAAATGTAAAATAGATAGCTAGTGGGAAGCAGCCACATAGCACAGGGAGATCAGCTC
>NC_041217.1:86662129-86682995 GCF_002837175.3 Physeter macrocephalus | reverse complement strand
GCAAGAGGGAGGAGATATGGGGATATATGTATATATATAGCTGATTCACTTTGTTATAAAGCAGAAACTAACACACCATTGTAAAGCAATTATACTCCAGTAAAGATGTTAAAAACAAAAACAAAAAACAAGTCCCACTTCAGTGTTTGGCCCTGCTCTCCCTTCTATTTGAGTACTCTCTCCAGATCTTTACAAAAATGATGACTTATTATTCAGATCTCAGCTCAAACAGAGGCAGTGGAGGGGAATGGTCACAAGCATGACTTTAGAGCCAAACAGCTTGGATCTACATCTTGGGATTTACTACTTCCTAGCTGTGTGACTTTGGAAAAGTTACTCAGCCTCTCTGTGCCCCAGTTTCCTCATCTGTGATAGGTGTGATAATAACACCTATATCATAGGGTTTGGGGAGGTTTAAGTGCATTAGCATTTGTTTTAAAAAATCCCTTTGATTGGCACATAGTAAACAGGATTTAAGTGTTTGTTTAAATAATTAAAATTTTATTTCCTCAAAAAATCATTCTTTGACCCATTCCAAGTTACTACCTTCTCCATGACAGTCACTTAACATGAAAGTGCCTTATTTTTATTTCCTTCATGGCACTTGCCATTTTCAGTGATCACTTATTTGTTTATTTCTCAATAAACATTCATCAAATGAAAGAACCAGAGTTCAAATTGCTACCAGTGCAGTGGCTTTTTATCTACATACTTGACCTCATGCATAATAATACCTACACCTCCCTGTTGTTTGATATAAAAAAGCCAAATGTTAATGATGATTATCTTTGGGAGATGGGATTACAGGGGATTTATTTTTTTCATTTTGCTCATCTATACTACTCTTAAAATGATGAGCATGGATTTTTTGTAATTAATATAACTTTAAAAAATAATATTTGTGAAGGACTTAACACAGTGCCTGATTCATAGTGGGTATTTAATAAATAGCCAGTCATAATACTACTAAACTTTTCAATAAGCCTGAAAGGGCCTCCTCCCTCTGTGGCAATGGGCTGTTGACTCCTACCACAGTCTGAGGCTCGGGGGACTCGGTCATTACCAGACCCCAGCTGGAAGACCAGCCCCACCCTCAGGTCAGTTTCAGAAATTAGAATAATGGGAGAAGGTTGGGTGGCTGTTAGCTGAGGGGATCTCTCTTTTAGACCAGCTCCTTGTCACCCTTCGGAGCCCAAATTCACCTCCAGGTTCTGGCTGGATGAGCTTCCAACAGTGCTTAGCATGCATCCCACACCCTGCAGGCTGCAGAGAATATCAATACAGCAAAGTCCATTGTTTATTTCCCTCCCACATCATTTTCAGTGGTGAGGAAAGAGATTGTGCCCAGCTGCTGGAATGTAATCAAGAGCAGGTCTGCACAGCCCTGGGAGATGGGGCTGATAGAAAGCTGTGATTCTTCAGAGTGAATTTCCAGGGCAAGGGCTTGCCGCACCCTCCCCAACGTGGTGGGTGGACCAAATGCTTATTCTTTGTGGGCTAGGGGAGGGGAGTGGGACATCCCTGGCGCAGGGCCATGCTCAGCACAGCCGCTGATGATGCAGGAGGCAGGGGAGCTGGAGTGAGTCCTCATCCTTCACCAGGAATCCTATGGCTTTCGCTGTTGTCAGGCTATCTGTCAGGGCAGCCGGCTCTAGCCAGGGCTTCTGGGTCCTAATGACCTACTTTCCATCTGGCCCCCTCAGACTGTCGGTGATTATGTCTTTGAAGATTAGCTTGAAAGAACTTGAAAGTCACTGTTCTGTTCCCAGAGAGCAAAGGAGAAACATAGTCTCTCGGAGCAGGTTAAGGGTTCTGTGGCTTTCTCAAAAATGGTGGCACATTGGAAATGAGAGAAGAAATCCAGGAACCTGCAATTTGAAACACTCCTTGACTGCTATGTGGATTCTCAGTCTAAAACTGGTGTCATTATAAAACTCCATGTGACAGGCCAGCAGGCATAACCTGGCGTTCTGGGGCTGCTACCCCTGTGCTCGTGAACCCGACCAGGGGTGGATTCCAGGGCAGACCCACAGTCCAAGGATACTCTAAGCCAAAGTATTGCTTTAATCGTCTAAAATAAAGCCTGGAAAAGGACTTATCTCACCATAGGTATCTATTCATGGAGTCCAGAGCCAGTGGGGAAGATTCTAGGGATGAATTCTAGATTCTATCCTACAGCAGCCTCATTCATTCATCCGTTCATCCAGCAAGCAAAGCAATTTTTTAAGAGGCTGCTGCTTGTACAGTATGTCTTACAAAGCAGCAAGTGTAGTGTATAAGCACAAGAGCCCTAGGGTCACATTCTCTGGGTTCAAAGCCTGATTAGCTGTGTGTCCAAGGGCAAATCTCTGCACCTCAGTTGATGCATCTGTAAAACAGGACTGGGACTCTTCCTCACAGGGTTCTGTGAGGAGAAAAGGAGCCAATCTATGTCCAGTGCTTAGCATACTGTTTGGCACATCATAAATACTCCATAAATGGTAGCTATTATCATTATTTTGACAGAAGACACAGAGAAGTTAAACTCTTGGTCCCTGACCTTGAGATGTTTGTATGAATGTGTACAGCTGGACCCATGGCACGGATCGCCAGTTGGGTTATTGTATTCTGGGGTAAGTGAACTTTCCTTGCCACCTTGGCTCTATACTCGTAGAATTGAAGGCTGCTGCTGGTGGTGACCTGACCTTGAACTAGATCCGGTGGCTCACCCGTCTGTTCTAGTGGACACTCACTTCCCATACAACCTATGATGTTTGCTTTCTGTCACTTCCAACACTTCTTTTCTAAAACCTCCTCCTCTTCTTCAGACTGAGACAAAATTAAAATGTATTACCTGAAACTGAGGTTGAAAAATAGCCCAATCACGGTTGTTTGAAAACAAATTCCTTTGCTGATGGCACTTACTGGCGAGTGATTCCCCTTTACCACGGGGCCTTCCTGGAGCAGAGAAAAATGAGCGAATTTGGCTCTTATCTTATGTTTGCACCAAATTACTAGAGGAAATTCTGAATTATAATTTGTTTGTGTGATCATTAATTCATCGAATCACAAATTCCTCACAAACCATGGCGTTGAAGAGAAATTATTAACCAACCCATTATGTTTAATGTGCAGCTCTTTAAAAAAAGGCAGCTAATAATTCATCTGAGGGGCCAGTGAAAGTGCTAATAGTAATAATGGCTAACGTTTATTGAGTACCCTCCTTGTGCCAAATCACTCTTCTAAACATTATGCATGTATGAAACTCATTTCATCCTCACACCCGCCCTATGAGATAGGTGCTATTATTATCCCATCTTACAGATGAAGAAAGGTTAAGAAATTGCCCAATGTCACACAGTCAATACATGGCAGGACCAGCATTCAAATCCAAGCAGATTGGTTCCAGAGTTGATGTTCTTAGCTTCCTAGTTACTCATTCATCAGGTGTTTGTTGAGAACCCCCTTGGTGCCAGGTACTGTGATGGGTACAGGGGGTTCAAAGAAGAACAGGATGTAGTCCTTTCCTTTTAGGGGCTCAGAGTCTGGCTTGTGAGTTGAACATATAAACAAATAGAGCTTAGATTTGAACCCAAGCTCTCCGGCTCCAGGGAGGGGTACTGAGTGATGAGTAGGAATTTGCCTATCAGAAAAAAGGCATGAAGGGGAAGGGTTTCCCAGGAAAACCCTGAGAGAAGCCAGGCCAGGCAGGGGTGCCTCCAGATTGCTTTGCACTGTTCTCCTTTCCTCCACAAAATCCTAGCAAGGCTTCCCATTCCTATACACTCTAAACCCACACTGATCCACTCAGCGATAAAACCAAAACCACCCAAAAGAGGTACATTAAACCACATCTTTTTTGAGCGGGTCCTTACCTGACCTGAGCACTACAGTATCCTTGAGGCTCAGATGCTGTTTGATCACCTTGACATGTGGTTCCCTTTGGAGGGATTTGGGTTTTAATCTGTTTGGTTTCTTCTTTTCCCTGAAAATTAAAATCCTCTCCCTCTTGCTCTTGAAATCTCAGATTACTCAGAGACGTGACCTGTGACTCGCAACATTTCAGCTGGAGAAGAGGAGGAAGTGGCTGTTGCCTCGTGCCTGATGGCATCAGAACCGCCCCTCCCCCCTCCTTCAGGGAGAATGGCAGGAGGTCAGGTCACACTCAGGGTGTCCCTCTTACTCTGAGGTTTCTCAGGAAGCTGGCTTTGCCCTTCCTTCAATTAACTGGCCAGATAGGTAGATTGCTTCGAGAAGAATCCCCTTTTTAATCCTGGGAGGCCCAAATGGAACATCTCACCCTGCCCAGGCCTCCCCCTTAAGCAATGATGCCAGTCTATAGTATTGGTGTGGCTCATATCTCAAGATGAAGAGCAAAAGGGGAGAGATTGGTGGGTGAAAAAATGATCTCTAGAAATTTGGGGGAGCCTGAAGTTATCAACTTGGGAACCACATAACATGGAAATCTTTCCTATTCCTCTTGCTGAGTACCAGGCCGGGTTAATATTTTATCCCTACTATCCCTTCAAGAAACTCATAGCATCAGCCATCCCCTCTAAGACTAGTAAATCTTTTGCTTTAGTCCTGTCCTCTTACCCTAGGGTTCAGTGCCTGGTGTGAACATCTATTTAGGTATCTCACTGTCCATCTAAACCCAGCATGAAAGATGAACCAAATTCTCTCCCATTTTTTTCAGTCAATCCAGTTATGGACCTCAAAGCCTGTGAGTTGTCTTAGAAACCACTGTTCCAAAGTGTTTAGCTGTCCTAAACATCCAGCAGTCTCCTCACAACAGATGTTTTCTTCCCACACCCACCTTCCTGTCCCTACCCTGGCATGTGCTCCCTCACCATTTAGCTGGATTTCTTTTTTTGGGGGGTGGGTACGCGGGCCTCTCACTGCTGTGGCCTCTCCCGTTGCGGAGCACAGGCTCCGGAAGCGCAGGCTCAGCGGCCATGGCTCACTGGCCCAGCCGCTCCGTGGCACGTGGGACCTTCCCGGACCGGGGCACGAACCCGCGTCCCCTGCATCGGCAGGCGGACTCTCAACCACTGCGCCACCAGGGAAGCCTTGGAAAGCATTTTTAAAATTAGATTGTTTATTGGGGTGGCTTGTGGGGGCTGGTGGAGATAATGGAGGTAGGCAAGCAACAGCCCTGTACTGGGTATTGATTCTTACCGTCCAATGCCTTTTCCCTTCTCAGCTCTGTACCACAGGGGCCAGCCCTGAAAATGACATGGCCTGGGCTCCTTTGTCTTCTGACTTCTGAGTGAGTGAGAGGCACTGGCAAGAAATTGGAGACCAGGAGGACTGGGGAGGCCTGGTTGCTGTTCTGAGCAGCATCTCAAGGAGAGTCTGCATCTCTTCTGTGACCCCAACTGGCACTGGCAGTGCTCCTTAGTTCCAGCTCCCACAGGGTGGTCTTGCCTCCGGGATAAGGTGACACCACACCCTCCCTCTTTCTCCAGCCCAGGGTTGGTAAGCACTTCCTGTAGGTTGCTTCACTCTCCTGTAAGACCCTTTAGCTCTCCTACAGCCTATAGTACTGACTCCTCTCTTCAGGTTTCTTCTGTTGACCTTTGTGACCTGGATGTGTTTTCCTGACTGGACCTTCTCTCCTTAACGGTGCCTTGATACAATCACTAAGCAGGAATGGATTTGAAGGCAGCCATCCAGTGAAAGCGGAGCTTAGCACCATTGCCCTGACCAACAGTCTACAAAGTCTTTTCATGCTACCGCACGACCTTCCGAAAAAGAGGCACCTGGGTCACAAAGAAGAAGGGTTCCTGTTACCCCAGGGATCCTGTTAATCATGTACCATGCTGCACAGCACAGGCTCTTCTTCCCAAACTATGCTCAGACTGTCAGTGCTGCCAGGGTCTTGGTGAGGGACTAAGGGGAAGGAGGAGAAAGAGATGCTGCTCACTTGGGGAAGAGACCTGAAATCAGGCAAAAGACAACAGAGCATATATTGATGAATGCTTGCTCCCAGGCTCAGGTTCTCCACCTTGCAACCCAACCCCATGCCTCCATGGCCTGGGCTGGTCAGCACGTACTTGGGAAGTGGAAACTTTCCTAACCTCAGAAAACCCCTGCCTGAGACGGGAAGCTCCCCAAACACAGCCCTCCCACACCAGCATAATGACACCACACCTGCAGCCTTCTTTTTGATTCCATGAATATTTACTGAGCTCCTGGAATGTGCCCTCTTGGGGATTTCAAAGAAGTATGAATCATGGTCCCTATCTTCAAAAGGCCTCCATCTGGCTGCAGAAATGAAGCGGACCTACCTGAACCATCTGAAGAGCCATCCGAGGCAGCCCTCCATTTAGTGTCAGGATGAGGACTTGGAAGGACAGGTACAGGGACGGCTTATACTGGTTCTGCTCCAACTAGGCTTTAGAAGCACTGTGCACTAATTCTCTTTTTTTCTGTGACATCATTTAATTTTTTATTTAAAAAATTTTTTTCATCTGACTGCAAGTATACTATACATATGTGTGTGTGTGTATATGTGTACAATTGCATGTACATATATACACATTTACATATCATAAATTATACGGCATTGAATTTTCATACACTGAACATACCCATGCAACAAGTGCCCAGAATGAGAAATAGGATATTATCCTCATTCCCACAAACCCCCTTGTGCTCCTGACTTCTTTTTTTTTTCTTTTATTTATTTTTCATTTTTTTTAAACATCTTTTTTGGAGTATAATTGCTTTACAATGGTGTGTTAGTTTTTGCTGTATAACAAAGTGAATCAGCTATACATATACATATATCTCCATATCCCTTCCCTCTTGTGTCTCCCTCCCACCATCCCTATCCCACCCCTCTAGGTGGTCACAAAGCACTGAGCTGATCTCCCTGTGCTATGTGGCTGCTTCCCACTAGCTATCTATTTTACATTTGGTAGTGTATATATGTCCATGCTACTCTCTCACTTGGTCACAGCTTACCCTTCCCCCTCCCCATATCCTCAAGTCCATTCTCTACGTCTGCGTCTTTATTCCTGTCCTGCCCCTAGGTTCATTAGAACCATTTTTTTTTTGTATATATGTGCCACATCTTCTTTATCCATTCATCTGTCGATGGACATTTAGGTTGGTTCCATGTCCTGGCTATTGTAAATTGCACTAAATATTTTATATATATAATTCCATTTAATTATTCCCCAGATCCTGAGAATTGTATACCATTATTTCCATTTAACAGAAACCTGAGACTCCAAGAGGTTAAGTATTCCAGCGTCACAGGGTTAGCCAGTGGTAGAGCTGGAATCACTACCTTGTTTGTCTGGTTCCAAACTCATGCTTCTCCCACCATTTCACTCACTCTATTCCTACTATAGCCAGTGGCAAGAGACTGAACTCAGTCCTGGGTACCCTGGGGAGCCAACTAGTGAAGATGCTGGACCTAGGGTGGGACATCAGGTGAGTGATGTCTGAGGAAGATCATTCTGCCTGGGGTCTGCAGGATGGGTCCAAGAAGAGACTAGGGACAAGGAGATGAGTTAGGTGACTGTCCCAATGATCCCTGTAGGATGCCCTGAGAATGGAAAAGAATGGGTGTACATGAGAAACAGTTTGAAGGGAGGGTCACCAGGCAGACCTAGGTGGCTGATTGATACAGAGAATGAAGGAGAAGCATTGAGAGAATTAATGAGCCCTCAATGACTCATAATTTGAAACTGACTATGATTTTGAAAAAAATCTACCTCCCCAATTTGAAACTAAATGCCAAATATGCTCTCTTTTTTCCTCTGTAAATTAAAAAAGGAAGGGGGAGTTGTAGTTATTAAATAAAAAACTGCAATTTATACTTGTTGAGTTTAAGATTAGGATGGTTTGTTGAGTTGTTAATAACTCTAAGACCAGGAAAGCAATACCAGTTGTCAGAGGTTCCAGTGGATAAAAAGGGGAGTGATTGAATTCAGGTTTAGGCAAATGTAGTAGGCCACCAAAATGTTCCAGAAAAGACTCACCTAGGAGTATAGAGGAGGAAGCTAGAGGATTATTGGCTTGGGGAAGAGGTAGCTGCAGAAAGGACCCATTGGGATGAGGGTTTTTCACTCACCAGGAAAGAATTAAATCTTTCAAAGACTGGAACTGAGTAAATCAGCTACTCCTTGGGCAATAAACTAGAAGAGTAACAAACAAATGTATAAACATAGTCTTATTGCTTAAGCTCTGTCAAAATAAATTGACTAAGCTATAGATTTGTAATTTACCTACTGGGATAGATGTTGTGACCTGAGATTTCCTCCCACTGTTGTGTTCTTTATTGGGAAGACCTGAATGAGTAAAAAAACTCACCAAGGACTCAAAACAAAGGGCTGTGGACTCGGATCCTAATGTAAAAAAAAGCCCTGTCCCTTAATTTCTTGGTTAGTGAGAAAAGTGTATGGACATGAATATTGGTGCTCTCAGTTTGTGGTTTCAGTGGAATTAGGGTCATCAGGAAGGAGACTGGATTTGTGAGAAAAGATGTTGTTTAAATGGGGGAATAGTATGAGACCATTCAGTCCAAACTTCTCATGTCACAGACTAGGAAACTGAGACCCACAGAAGGAACGTGGCTTTAGGTTGAGGTGCTAATGGACTGTCTGGGTCAAGGGCTGAGAGGGATGGAAATTAAGAAAATAGGAAAGAGCTGGTGGTTAAGGACTGAGTCTTAAGGGAAACCTACAGCCAGGAACAGAAGAGATATACTCAAAAATACAGTTATAAGAAGTGAGGGAGCAAGAATAGTTCAGTATAATGGAAGCCAAAGGAGAGGATTTTGAGAAGAAGAAGACTAGCCAATTGTAGCAGTGGCCCCAAAGTGATCGAGGAAAAAGGATGTAAGCAATTGTGGAATTTGTCATGTAATCTTTAGAGTGCAGTTTTAGTAAAGTGATAGGAAGGGAAAGACAGTCAAATGAGGTGTGTGTGTGTGTGTGTGTGTGTGTATGTTCACCTGAGCCCTGTTGTCTGAATTCTCCTGCCCTGACTGGGATATGGTGGAGCTGAGGTGAGGGGAAGGTCGGCGCCACTGATGAGTCCTGCAAGACAGAGGCTGAGGTGGGATCCTCTCCCCTGACACCCAGGGAAATGCCCAAATCAGCAACCAAGATTCAAGCATGGAGCTGGCTTCCTGGAGAGGGGTGTTGGGATGAGACCCGAGCCTGAAGGGCCAGAAACAGAGGCTGAAAGGGATAAAGCCAGAGACTGAACCAGGATGTGCTCAAGGAAGAGGGAAGGGCCCAGGAGCCAGAGGGGAGCACTCTGGGGCAGATGGACACAGGCGTTGTCCAGAGCTGGCTTTGTGGGTCTGCCACAGCGTGACGGGTGGGAGCGGGGCCAGCTTTGTGAGCACACAACATGCCCTCAGAAGGCCCCATGCTTGGTTTAATGTTCTGTTTTCACCATCTTGAAATTCTTAATAATTTTATCTGACAGTTTGTGTTTTGTATGTAAAGTCTGATGGGACGATGGAGAGGGTGTGTGAGCGGAGGAGGTGTCTATGATGTGTGTCAGCCTCTGTCCCATTTGCATGTAGCGTTTATGATGTCCCATGACCACAGAATTTTCCCAGAGCCACAATGTGTGAGAGATTCAATGCAAACACAAGGTGAATGTGTTACATATGTTGTTGAGTAATTAGGGGTGCTGACAGCTCTCCCCACAAGAAGCCACACTTTCCTTTTGGACTAGAACTCGCTTCCAATGCAGAAAGACTGCAATGATGTTCTAAGAAACACAAATGACCAAGGAACCCTATCCTATCCTTTCTCACCCGTGTTACTTCTCTGAATTAACCAACCACTCACGCTGAAAATGATGACATAGAAAGAAAGGTAAGACAGGACAACCCTTACTTCCTTTTCCTTTCAGCCCTTTCTTACTTATCAGTAAGCTGGAGACAGAGAATATTGATAGAATGTGCACCAATCAAGACGTCAAATGAAAAGCAAAAAGAGCATAACAAGTCCAAACACAGCTAATGTTAGCACCTTTCCACTAGCTTTTCAATTCAAATGAAGCTACTAAATATGTATTTGCTTGGGGGGGAGAAATAGCATATTCAGAGAGGGGTAATGACTTTAGAACAGAAAGAGGAAGCAAGCCTGTGCTCTACGACTGTGAAAATAACCATTGGTTTCTACTTAGACCCATTTTCTTGCTGGTAGTGCTTTTTAACTTTCTGGCACCATAACTTTTCTTTCAACCAAATAGGACAAGTTGGGTCTTTATTTGTTTATTAGGCAGTGATAATGATCTCCCCTCAGCATACTGTATACTTTTATTAAGGACCTATTTCATGCCAGGCACCAGACTAGATGCTCATGACAAGAGCACAGTCACTGCCCTCAGTGAGTTTTCAGTCCAGTGGTGGACACACAAGTAAACAGGTTTACTACAATGCCAAGTGATAAGTGTTATGATGATGGACCCACGGGGATGCTGAGGAGCATTCAAGAGGGACCCAAACCCAGTTGCAAAGGATTCCCCAAAAAAGGTGATATCTATGCTGAGTATCAAAGGGCAGAAAGAAATTTGCTAGACCATGGAAATAAGGGGTAGAGGGAAAAACCATTCCTGGAAGAGGGAAGAGCACATGCAATGGCTCAGAGGAGAGAGTGCGGGTGCATGCATGCACAGTATACATGGGGGGCTGCAAGGGCAGGGCGAGTGGAGCAGAGAGTTCCAGGGGTGACTGCAGAGAGATGAGAACAAGAAGGGCCTCCATACCATGCCCATGAGTTGGGGCTTTATCCTGATGGCCGTGAAGAGTCATTGAACTGTTTGAGGTAGGGGGGTGTCATGATCAGATTTGCATTTTGAAAAGATAGTCCTGGAAGCAGTGTGGGGAACAGATTTGGAGATGGTAAGGCTGAGGCAGGGAGGTCATTTGGAGACCATTGCAGCCATTTGGGCAAGAAATGGGAGTGGTGGCCTGCAGTGGGGGAGATTACATGTGTGGGGTTGGGGGGAAAAGAAGGTGATGAAATGGAGGAAGAATTGGCAGACATGGGCACCGATTAAACATATGGGGTCATGGAGAGAGAAAAATCCAAAACCACTTCCACTCCTCTAGCTTGGGAATGAGGTTCATAATATTACTGTTCTCTGGAGTAGAAACAGGAAAGGAAAACATTGAGCAGGAAAAATATGATGCTGAGTCTGAGGGACCTGTAAGACAGCCAGGAAGTATCTGGGTATATGGGTCTAAACCTCTGGAGACAGATGTGAGCTGGAGATATAGACTGGTGATACAGGAGTTATGCCCAGAGAAGTCAGTGATGAAAGAAGGTCTTGGAAACACTGACATTTAATGGGAGACCAAGAAAGTTGTCTAAGAAGGATTAGCCAGAGTCGTAGGAGAAAAACATAGAGAGAGTGATATTTGGATGCCCAGGAAAAGAGAGATAAGCACACGAGGAAAAAAATCACCAGCTGCAAAAAAAAAAAAAAAGTCATAGATAGTAACTAATATATTAAAATTTTAATCCAAGTAAAATGTATTAATTGGATTTATCAACAGGGTCAGTGGTGGTCATGATGAGGACAGTTTTGGGGAAGTGATGGGGTGGAAGTCAGATTGTAGAGTGCTGAGGGGTGGGAGTGGGAAGATAATATAGTGAAGATAAATATAGACAATACTTCATGACATTTGACTTCAAAGAGGAGAAAAGAAATAGGTGAGAGTTAAAGTGGGACCTTTGGTTAGAGGAAGATTTTATTTGTTTAAATGGAATTTGTTTAATCAGGTTTAAATGCTGATGGGGGGGGCGTGGGGAGAGAATGAGAATGAATATGGGACACAAATGTTCCAAAATGCTTTCATATTTATTCATTTGTTTAGCCTTACAGTTCACTTAGAAGACTATTTGTCTTTTTTTTTTTTTTTTTTCCATTTCCAGGTAGAGAAACAAAAGGAAACCCAGAAAGGTGAAATAAATTCTCTAAGATTATATGTCAGAGAGACAAGCATAGACTCTGAGGTTCCACCAGGCAGTAAAGCTTCAGGAAGAAAAATGCATTCTCATCTGTAAAATCCCTTGACCTCAGAGCAGATCTAAGGTACTGTAATTACCGTGTCCCCCCACTCCCCACCCTTAACTGGGAGGAGGAACCAATCTCCTAATCAGACTCTATTGAGCTGGAGCTTTAATGAGCAGCAGCAATCGGTTATTTTCCTCTTGTTTGCCTTGCACGTTGCTCTTTTTTTTTTTTTTAAAGGATTCTTTTTTTTTTAAACATCTTTTTTGGAGTATAATTGCTTTACAATGGTGTGTTCGTTTCTGCTGTATAACAAAGTGAATCAGCTATATGTATACATATATCCCCATATCTCCTCCCTCTTGCATCTCCCTCCCTCCCACCCTCCCTATCCCACCGCTCTAAGTGGTCACAAAGCACCGAGCTGATCTCCCTGTGCCATGCGGCTGCTTCCCACTAGCTACCTATTTTGCGTTTGGCGGTGTATACATGTCCATGCCACTCTCTCACTTCGTCCCAGTGTACCCTTCCCCCTCCCTGTGTCCTCAAGTCCATTCTCTACGTCTGCGTCTTTATTCCTCTCTTGCCCCTAGGTTCTTCAGAACCTTTTTTTTTTTTTTTTTTTTTTTAGATTCCAAAAGAAAAATACCATAAGCAAGTTGCTCTTTTAATTCACATCAAGAGAGGGAGAAGGAGGTGAATATTAAAAGCGCACATCAAGGAACCGAGGGAGGCAGGGAGGCAGGGAGCTCCTCAGTATGCAGGGACAGAAGCAGGGTTTGACATGAGGCAAATCTGCTGCCTGAGTCTGCTCTGGTCTCTGACAAGTCTGCCCTTGGGGAATGTTTTTCACTAGACTGCTCAGCTGTTGGGAGAGGGGATGTTTCTGGAATTGTCTGAAATGTAGGCTTGGCTCACTCTGGAATGACAGCAGAAAGAAATGTATTACTAAGATTTTCAGAGGATAATTCTTTCTGGAGCAGGGAGTGAGGCAAGGGGGAGAATTTCTGTCATGGGACATCTCCTTAAAAGGAGTAGTAAGTCCAACCGGTGTGGGATGGTTTAGGGTGTCAGGAAGATGGATGGAGAAGATCTCAATGTCAAGAGTAACGTTTTCTTTTGTGTCTACTCAGTAGTAAGGTTCAGATTTACCAAGTTAACTTCCTAAAGTGGTGAAAATCCAGGACAGAGGTCAGCAAATATTTGAGACTTGTTTGTTATAGTTGGTCCAGAATACTCAGTGAGGGCTTTTCTGCTCTGTGAATCTGAGAACCGGGAAGAATGAGAGCTTAATGAGGCAACATAAGGAGATAGTATCAACTCCACGTGCTACAAAGTATTTTCACCATCAGAGACACATAGAGCTTGTATTTGCTGATTCAGGCAAGGTCAGTTCTTCTGGAAGACCTCAAGGTTGTAATGGAAGAATGCCAGGATTAGTTGGTTGGTTGTTAAGGGTAATAAATCTGTACCAAGCACAAAATTACACAGGGCTGCCATCTTTAAGACTAGCACTGTGCCTGGAATGTGGTGGATGTTTCACAAATCTTTGTTTAATCACTGAATGAATGCTCCTTGTTCTTTACTCCTTTATTCAAATGATCTGGGCCAATTCAATCCAACAAATTTTTATTGAGCACTTTCTATGTAAGAGGAACTTACAAAGGGCTTGTCTTCCTAATTGTAGCAGAAACTGTGAGTGCTTGTGTCCACATCATCTTAACTTTCTCAATTCCTGAATAAGCGACTGGTTCCTTCTTGGGAGCATTTGTGACTCTCTCTGTCTTGGGACTTTCTCTGGTTTCAGGGTCTGCTCAGCCTGTGTACAGTGAGGCTTGAAGTCAGCTGAGCCAGTGGTCCTGGGAGCAGTCTTCAACTAATGACAGATGGGAGTTGGGGCATAAATACTGCAACTTCCTTACCCCTCAGGTGGATCAACTCTGAATTTGTTCTACACACTTGCCCGGAAGTTCCTAGGAAAAGTGAGCCCCAGTTGCCTACAGCTTCCTGAGCAAGGAAAAACCCTATGTTGACACCCATCCTTCCCTCTTCTCCCACTCCCATAAAGGTGCTTCCTGGGATTGCCTTCCAAAGAAACTTCTTGTAGTCAAATCTTTTTTCAGGGTCTGCTTTTGGGGGAACCTAACTTCAGAGACACAATCTGTGGTAAGTATATTTGAATAGCATTGGCAAGGATGGGGAGAAAGTTTCTACCACAGAGAAGTTGGAGGCAGAACTGGAAGAAGAGGGGTGAATGGTTGGTCCACTCTTGTGATCACAGCTGAATACTTGCCTGAAAGGGGCTAGTTAAAATACAAGATCCCTGGGAGTAATATGGTAGCAATTATAGTGTCCCTCCAAAATACATGTCCACCCAGAACCTTGGCATGTGACCTTATTTGGAAATAGGATCTGCAGATGTAATTAGTTATGATGAGGCCATACTGGATTAGAGTGGTCCCTAAATCCAATGACTGATGATCTTATTAAGAAGAGGAAGGGACACACAGAGGTGCACACATGTAAAAAGACCATGCGATGACAGAGTCAGAAAGCGGAGTGATGCAGCGACAAGCCAGAGAAAACCAAAGATTTTCAGGAGTCACAAGAAACTAGGAAGAAGCAAGGAAGGATTTTTCCCTAGAGCTGTCAGAGAGAGCATGGCTCTGCTTACACCTGGATTTCAGACTTGTAGCCTCCAGAACTGTGAAAGAAGAAATTTCTGTTGTATTAAGCTACACAGTTTGTGGTACTTTGTTACAGCAGCCCTAGGAAACTAATATAGATATGAAAGCAAATGGATAAGAATTGTGGAAGATATAAAGTGTTATATAAAGACAAGGTGGTGATATATATATATATTTTTTCTGTTGTTATTTTTCTTTCAATTCCCTGCTTGTCTTCCCTAGCCTGCCCACAGGGTTCGTTAATTAGGTAGGGAATCCTAAGAGAAATCTAGCTGGCTCCTTTCTCTCTGCCCTGCGGGCCTGAGTCTACAGAGGCCAGATCTGTGTTTGCTGCAGGCAGATGCCTGTTTTCTGAGTTCAGAGATGAGAAGGATGGAGGTGGGCACTGAAGGTACTGAGAAATGTCAGCCTAATGCTCACACTCAGTGGGCAGAGAGAATGTTTTTCTGCCCAGTGATATTTTTAAAACATATATTTATTTATTTATTTTGGCTGTGCCGGGTCTTAGTTGCAGCACACAGGATCCTTTAGGTTACAGCATGCAGACTTCTTAGTTGTGTCATGCATGCGGCATCTAGTTCCCTGACCAGGGATCGAACCCGGAACCCCTGCATTGGGACCGTGGAGTTTTACCCACTGGACCACCAGGGAAGTCCCACCTAATGAGATTTTAAAAATATTTACAAGGTAACTTCAAAGCCACTGGATAAGAAACAGAATTAAAGGAGGTATAGACTAAGAGAGGAAAAGTGATGAGTAGAAATGGAGAGGGAGACTGTCTGAGTTCCCCAATTTTCCTCCAGGGCCATCTCACTGTTTTCTCCTCATTCTAGCCTTTAGTGACCCCATGAAGGTGCCTCCCCTGATTTGGGCGTCTGGTCTACCTTCCTCTGGCCTCAGCTCCTACACACCCTATAGCCTATAGGGTATGATTCAGTGAGGCATGCATGCTCCTTGCCTTCAAATACTTTCCCTGCTTATTACTCCCTACTTATTATTTCCCTACTTTGTTTTCTTTAATAGTTGACCAACCCTTTATTTCTACCAAAAAATAAAACAAAACACCAAGGAGTTCACTTGCAAGTGGCACTGGTGGGGGGGGGGGGAATAGAAGATTAGCTTAAATTTTGACTTACCTGTAAACAACTGTCATCAAGGCAAGTTTTGATGGGGAAGGGGAAAGAGAGCAAACAATGTCTCGGATGCCTCCAACTTTTCTCAGCATGACAGGTCTAGGCACTGCCTCCCACAGGGGCTAAGAACACAGGACCAGCTCATCATGTCTTCTCAGCAAACCTACTGATGCCCTCTCATCCCAGGGCCTTTTTCTTCCTAAATGCTCTCTGTCTGCATGCTTTATGTGGTATATCAGGTCTAGAGAATGTTTAATGTCTCAGATAATAATAACAAAAAATACCCATTGCTAGCATGTGCTAACTTAAGTATATTATCTCAGCTAACCCTCAAGGCATTCTACAAGGCAGATAATCGATTTCACAGATGCAAAAGGGAAACATATTTCACACAATTCAAAAGTGGCACAGTCAGAATTTGAACCCACATCTCTCTAACTTCAGAGCCTGAGTCCTTAACAAGACTCTCCATCATGAAAGTCATCCAATTCTTCCTTCAGTCATTCTCTAGACACCTCCTACTGCTCTCCTCTTTCCAGCCTGACCAATAAATTCAGAGCAAGAGCTGTTTGTTGCTTCCTCTTCCCAGGATCTTGGAATAACTTGCACAAGTTGAAGGGAGGGGTGGGGATAGGGAGAGATGGTTAATTTTGTTTCTGTCTCTTTTCTCACCCTGAACAGTTCTTTCCAAGTATTTTATTCAGCTGCTGTGTCATCCCCTAGAGTGAGACCCTTCACAGACTCTCGGGCAGCTTCTACTTCTGTGCCCAAATCAACCTCTTTGAAAGGAAATAGAGACAAAACCTCAAAATTGTTCTTCTGTGGATCTTTATATAAACATGTCTGGGAGCTTTTAAATGGAGAGTTATGACTCTCAGCAAGAGTTTGACCGCCTTTCCCTCCTTTATTCCTCCCAAGGCAGGTACATCCCAGATACCAGGCAAGAAGTTAGCTCAGCTGCAGTTTATAAACTGCTGGGGCCGGAAAGCCTGTTTATAAACATGAACTCTACCTTCCTTATCTTGCTCCTGCTCCCATTTTTTGCCTTGTTGTTCCCATTTGGGAGCTTCACTGCTGGGCTGGGATGGTGGTGTGGGGAGGGGAAGGATAGGGTCATTGGTTCTTGGATTTTCCAGGGTTAGGATTGGTCCGACCAAGTTCAGAGGCACAGGAAGAATCAGGGACATTGAGAGAAACCAGGCTTAGGCTAAAAAGCTGATGGGTGAGAGGTTGTGACTGGTGCAGCAGTAGCCCTGAAGGATGCTCTTATGTGAAGCCACAATCCCGCAGGAAAAAGATCAGCCAGTCTGAAATTAAGGCTAGAGCCAAAGGTGGGACCCATTGCCAAGTTCTTCATTCCTATGAGTCTTCCTGGAGCTCCATGATGAAAATCAGGACAAGAATGCCCTGCCCCAGGCTTGTCAGGATGGGACTGGCTCAGGGCCAAAGTTCTTCCTCTTGGTCTCAGCTCTCCCTCATCCATTTCCATCACTGCTGAGAAGAGTAGAAATAGCCACTCACTTGATCATCCTCCATCTTGCCACCTCAGTCATATCCAAAGAGAGCAGAGGAGGACACTGAGTGGGGTGGCAGTGCTGGGCAATTGGTTCTAGCTTGCTGAGGACACTGGCCCTGGAGATGCTCCCAGTCTCCTGTCCTCTCTGACCCCTTTTAAAAGGTAATTTTTGTTTGTAGCTGTGGGCTGAGTGATGGTGAAATGGGCCGATCTCAGTTGGAGGGAAAGAAGAGGTCAGTAACTGGCCAGGCTAAAGGAAGGTTGGTGCTTTGTCCCACTGAGTGGCTCATGGTTGGTGGGGGGAAAGTAAAGAACCACTTTCAGAGGGTGTGGGGGCATGTGTTCTAGGGCACGTTGAGCAGCAGGGTGGGGTTGGAACCTGGGGATCACACAGCTATTGGTACTTGAAGGTGGGAAGTGGCTGCAGTGCTGTCTCCAGGGGAAGGAGCTGGAGTCCCCTACAGATATCCAGGCGGAACTCTTGGGAACTAGGCAGACATTGGTGATGATGATAGTGATGGTAAAAAAACCTTCCTGCCAGGGGGCCTACTGTCTGTATACTTACTATGTGCTTTAAAGAAACCTCCCCTACGGACCGCGAGCAACTTGAAATTAGGGTGTTGTGTCCATCTCTGTGTTCCCAGCCTGGTCCTAAGTAGGTGGTCAGTAAATGACATTTCCAAATTTATTTACTGAGCTTCTGCTCTGAGCCTGACACTGTGCTGTGTGCTGGGACTTCATACATAAACGGGACAGAGCCTCCGCCTTCAAGATGCACAGAGTCCAGGGGAGGAAACACACCTGAGAACAAATACAACAGTGTAAGAGGCTGCGTGACTGAGATGCGAACAGAGTGAAGTGGGTGCCTAGACAGGGGCCTACTAACTCTGCCCTGGGGTTAGGAGAGGTTTGGGAAGGAGGCTGTTGCTGGTTTGAACTGAGGATGGCAGGTGAGGAGCAGTGGTCCAGGCTGCGTGTGGAAAGCTGCTCTGTGTGGCTATTCTTCCCTTTTCTGGCTTTAGAAAAGAGAGCTCCTGGGTAGCCAGAAAAATTCTCAAGTAGGGGGATGAGAAGAAAAGCAGGAAATATAGGAGAAGCTCTTCCAAAATTCATCCTTAAAGAAGAGCAGAGATAACAGAAAAGTCTTAAAATCTGACTTCTCCATTTCACACTCCTCAAGATGTCAGCTTGGGCCTGCCCTCTCTCACCATCCCCCCTCCCCCATGGATTGTTTCTTCCATCTCTTTCTGAGAGGGACTAAAGAGGAGTCACGCATCTCTTTTGCATGCCTACTCAGTTCCCAGGAGCCTCAGGGCACCGAGAGCCTGGAATCACCTCATCCACAGCAACCTTGCTGGGGAGCCGGGGTGTGTGCACACCAGCCTCCCTGCTTCCCTGCAGCTCTGGTCACAGGGTGCAGGATCAGCCCTGGAGTCCCCATTCCCCTGAACTCTTTGCTTCCTAAACTCTCCCTGTCCTCCTCCATCCTACCCATATTCACATTTCTTTTCTCCCCATGCTCACTCCCTCTCTCCTCTAAACCTCTCTCTAATGTATTTCCCCATTTTCATAGGATGTATCAAGATACAATGAGACAGCCATTCACACTAGGAACTCTGGTCTGAAGTCCTGGGTGAGAGGTCTGTGGATGTGGCATCTTATGAGCAAGTGAAATGGGACAGGGGCAAAGGAAACAAAAGATCATAGAACTAAGTTAAGGAGTGTATGGCATTTCCTTTGGATAGGATTGCATTTACCAATGGGCCTGTGATTCACCAAAATATAATATTTTACTACATGCTTTAATATCGCTGTCTAACATGACTGTTGAGATTAAACAGTCCACCATCGAGCCATGTGGCTGACAGGGTCTGGTGCTCTGGCCGGGTGTCAGGCCTAAGCCTCTGAGGAGGGAGAGCCGAGTTCAGGACATTGGACCACCAGAGACCACTTGGCCCCTTGTAATATCAATCGGCGAGAGCTCTCCCAGAGATCTCCATCTCACTGCTAAGACACAACTCCACTCAATAACCAGCAAGCTCCAGTGCTGGACACACCATGCCAAACAAGTAGAAAGACAAGAACACAACAACACCCATTAGCAGAGAGGCTACCTAAAATTATAATAAGTTCACAGACACCCAAAAACACACCACCAGATGCGGTCCTGTCAACCAGAAAGACAAGGTCCAGCCTCATGCACCAGAACACAGGCACTAGTCCCCTCCACCAGGAAGCCTACACAACCCACTGAACCAACCTTACCCACTGGGGGCAGACACCAAAAACAATGGGAACTACGAACTTACAGCCTGTGAAAAGGAGACCCCAAACACAGTAAGGTAAGCAAAATGAGAAGACAGAAATATGCAGCAGATGAAGGAGCAAAGTAAAAACCCACCAGACCAAACAAATGAAGAGGAAATAGGCAGTCTACCTGAAAAAGAATTCAGAGTAATGATAGTAAAGATGATCCAAAATCTTGGAAACAGAATGGAGAAAATACAAGAAACGTTTAACAAGGACTTAGGAGAACTAAAGAGCAAACAAACAATGATGAACAACACAATAAATGAAATTTAAAATTCTCTAGAAGGAATCAATAGCAGAATAACTGAGGCAGAAGAACGGAGAAGTGACTTGGAAGATAAAATAGTGGAAATAACTACTGCAGAACAGAATAAAGAAAAAGAAATGAAAAGACTTGAGGACAGTCTCAGAGACTTCTGGGACAACATTAAATGCACCTACATTTGAATTATAGGGGTCCCAGAAGAGGAAGAGAAAAAGAAAGGGACTGAGAAAATATTTGAAGAGATTATGGTTGAAAACTTCCTTAATATGGGAAAGGAAACAGTCAATCAAGTCCAGGAAGCACAGAGAGTCCCATACAGGATAAATCCAAGGAGAAACACGCCAAGACACATATTAATCAAGCTATCAAAAATTAAATACAAAGAGAAAATATAAAAAACAGCAAGGGAAAAGTAACAAACAACATACAAGGGAATCCCCTAAGGTTAACAGCTGATCTTTCAGCAGAAACTCTGCAAGCCAGAGGGAGTGGCAGGACATATTTAAAGTGATGAAAGGGAAAAAGCTACAACCAAGATTACTCTACCCAGCAAAGATCTCATTCAGATTCGACGGAGAAATTAAAACCTTTACAGACAAGCAAAAGCGAAGGGAATTCAGCACCACCAAACCAGCTTTACAACAAATGCTAAAGGAACTTCTCTAGTCAGGAAACACAAGAGAAGGAAAAGACCTACAATAACAGACCAAAAACAATTAAGAAAATGGTAATAGGAACATACATATCGATAATTACCTTAAACGTAAATGGATTAAATGCTCCAATAAAAAGACATAGACTGGCTGAATGGATACAAAAACAAGACCTGTATATATGCTGTCTACAAGAGACCAACTTCAGACGTAGAGACACATACAGACTGAAAGGGAGGGCATGGAAAAAGATATTCCATGCAAATGGAAATCAAAAGAAAGCTGGAGTAACAATTCTCATATCAGACAAAATAGACTTTAAAATAAAG
>NC_041217.1:86639278-86661551 GCF_002837175.3 Physeter macrocephalus | reverse complement strand
CAAGAGATCACTGAAGAAATCAAAGAGGAAATCAAAAAACACCTAGAAACAAATGACAATGAAAACATTACAAACCAAAACCTCTGGAATGCAGCAAAAGCAGTTCTAAGAGGGAAGTTTATAGCAATACAATCTTACCTTAAGAAACAGGAAACATTTCAAATAAACAACGTAACCTTGCACCTAAAGCAATTAGAGAAAGAAGAACAAAAAAAACCCCAAATTTAGCAGAGGGAAGAAATCATAAAGATCAGATCAGAAATAAATGAAAAAGAAATGAAGGAAACGATAGCAAAGTTCAATAAAACTAAAAGCTGGTTCTTTGATACAAAGGATCATGAGAGATTACCACAAGCAACTATATGCCAATAAAATGGACAACCTGGAAGAAATGGACAAATTTTTAGAAAATCACAACCTTCCAAGACTGAACCAGGAAGAAATAGAAAATACAAACAGACCAACCACAAACTCTGAAATTGAAACTGTGATTAAAAATATTCCAACAAAAAAAAGCCCAGGACCAGATGGCTTCACAGGAGAATTCTATCAAACATTTAGAGAAGAGCTAACACCTATCCTTCTCAAACTCTTCCAAAATATAGCAGAAGGAGGAACACTCCCAAACTCATTCTACAAGGCCACCATCACCGTAATACCAAAACCAGACAAAGATGTCACACACACAAAAAATTACAGGCCAATATCACTGATGAACACAGATGCAAAAATCCTCAACAAAATACTAGCAAACAGAATCCAGCAGCACATTAAAAGAATCATACACCATGATCAAGTGGGGTTTATCCCAGGAATGCAAGGATTCTTCAATATATGCAAATCAAATAATGTGATACACCATATTAACAAATTTATGGATAAAAACCATATGATCATCTCAATAAATGCAGAAAAAGCTTTTGACAAAATTCAATACCCATTTATGATAAACACCCTCCAGAAAGTAGGCACAGAGGGAACTTACCTCAACATAATGAAGGCCATATGTGACAAACCCACAGCCAACATCGTTCTCAATGGTGAAAAACTGAAAGCATTTCCACTAAGATCAGGAACAAGACAAGGTGGCCCACTTTCACCACTGTTATCCAACATAGTTTGGGAAGTTTTAGTCACAGCAATCAGAGAAGAAAAAGAAATAAAAGGAATCCTCCTGTATGCAAAAAAACTATAAGACACTGATGAAAGAAATTAAAATGATACAAACAGATGGAGAGATATACCCATTTATGATAAACACCCTCCAGAAAGTAGGCACAGAGGGAACTTACCTCAACATAATGAAGGCCATATGTGACAAACCCACAGCCAACATCGTTCTCAATGGTGAAAAACTGAAAGCATTTCCACTAAGATCAGGAACAAGACAAGGTGGCCCACTTTCACCACTGTTATCCAACATAGTTTGGGAAGTTTTAGTCACAGCAATCAGAGAAGAAAAAGAAATAAAAGGAATCCAAATAGGAAAAGAAGAAGTAAAGCTGTCACTGTTTGCAGATGTGTCTTCCTAAGGAACGACATGGCTACGATCCGACTTAAAAGACCCTGAATAGCCAAAGCAATCTTGAGAAAGAAAGACGGAGCTGGAGGAATCAGGCTCCTGGACTTCAGACTATAGTACAAATCTACAGTAATCAAGACAGTATGGTACTGTCACAAAAAGAGAAGTATAGATCAATGGAACAGGATAGAAAGCCCAGAGGTGAACCCCACGCACATATGGTCACCTTATTTTTGATGAAGGAGGCAAGAATATACAGTGGAGAAAAGACAGCCTCTTCAATAAGTGGTGCTGGGAAAACTGGACAGCTATATGTAAAAGAATGAAATAGAACACTCCCTATCACCATACACAAAAATAAACTCAAAATGGATTAAAGACCTAAATGTAAGGCCAGACATTATCAAACTCTTAGAGGAAAACATACACAGTTGATCTATGACATAAATCACAGCAGGATCCTTTTTGACCCACCTCCTAGAGAGATGGAAATAAAAACAAAAATAAACAAATGGGACCTAATGAAACTTAAAAGCTTTTGCACAGCAAAGGAAACCATAAACAAGACAAAAAGACAACCCTCAGAATGGGAGAAAATACTTGCAAATGAAGCAACTGACAAAGGATTAATCTCCAAAATTTACAAGCAGCTCATGCAGCTCAATATAAAAGAGGCAAGAATATACACTGGAGAAAAGACAGCCTCTACAATAAATGGTGCTGGGAAAACTGGACAGCTACATGTAAAAATGAAATTAGAACACTCCCTAAACCATACACAATAGTAAACTCAAAATGGATTAAGACCTAAATTTAAGGCCAGATACTGTAAATCTCTTAGAGGAAAACATAGGCAGAACACTCTATGTCGTGAATCACAGCAAGACCTTTTTTGACCCACCTCCTAGAGAAATGGAAATAAAAACAAAAATAAACAAATGGGACGTAATGAAACTTAAAGTTTTTGCAAAGAAAAGGAAAACATAAACAAGATGAAAAGACAACCCTCAGAATGGTAAAACATATTTGCAAATGAAGCAACTGACAAAGGATTAATCTCCTGAATAGATAAAGATGTGGCACACATATACAATGCAATATTACTCAGCCATAAACAGAAACGAAATTGAGTTATTTGTAGTGAGGTGGATGGACCTAGAGTCTGTCATGCTGAGTGGTAAGTCAGAAAAAGAAAAAAAAATACCATATGCTAACACATATGTATGGAATCTAAAAAAATAAAAAAAGAAGGTTCTGAAGAACCTAGGGGCAGGACAGGAATAAAGACACAGACCTACAAGAGAATGGACTTGAGGACATGGAGAGGGGGAAGGGTAAGATGGGACGAAGTGAGAGAGTGGCATGGACATATATACACTGCCAAATTTAAAATAGATAGCTAGTGGGAAGTAGCCACATAGCACAGGGAGATCAGCTCAGTGCTTTGTGACCACCTAGAGGGGTGGGATAGGGAGGGTGGGAAGGAGACACAAGAGGGAGGAGATATGGGGATATATGTATATGTATAGCTGATTCAGTTTGTTATAAAGCAGAAAATAACACACCATTGTAAAGCAATTATACTCCAACAAAGATGTTATAAAAAAAAGATATAATGGAAAATCTAGTGGGTTTTGGAGGCAGTCCAGATTCAAATTAAGGCTCGGCTGTGTGGTTTGGGACAAGTTGCTTACTTGGCAGAACTGCATTGTCCTCAACTTTTCAACTGCTGGGTTTGCTGTGAGGATTAACAACAACCCTCAGTAAATGATCCCTCTTAGTATTAGTCACCTACCAACCACTTGCTACTCCCCAAATCTTCCTTCTCACTCCTTAACTGACCCAGGAGTCAATCTTGGATGAGAGGGTGAGGGTACTGGGATAAATATATTCCACCATTCCTTTCTTCGAGGGAGACTAAATGCTGGGGAAAGCACTGGGGAAGAGCAGAGAAAGAATCCCTAGGACAAAAGAAGCCTCTCTTCCTTAAGGATTTCTATGGACCAGGTACTGCTGTATGTTTTATGTGCCTCCTCATTTAACTCTTAACAATCCTACAGGGTAGTTGTTATTCTTCCCATTTTTTTGGATAAGATCCTTACAGAGAATAATGAATACTCCCAGAATCAAACAAAGAATAAGTGTAAAGCCACTTCTTTAACTCAGGTATTTTTGTTGTTATTGTGTGTGTGTGTGTGTGTGTGTGTGTGTGTGTGTGTGTTTGTGAGTGTGTGTGCTTTCTTGTCTACAAATCAGGGGCAAGAGATGCTTGGAGGTAAGAGAAGAAAAGTGGGCTCCCTTCTCTCTTTGCCCCCAGTTCCCCTGCAGTCCTCACTGGGTCTGGCTTTCACCTCCTGTTCCCCTGGGGATCTCAGGATCCCAACAGGCTCCACTCACTTTGGCATCCCCACAGCCAGTCCCCAGGGTCCACCTAAGGGTCTCAACAGGAATGGGTAGAAGGTGTAAAGAGGAAGGAGGGCCTGAGGGAATAGTCAACAAAAGAATAGGAGACTCAAGAATTACTCAAAAGGAGGCAGAAGGGCAAAAGAAACAGCAGAGCAGCTGAAATGCTTGCACAAGAACATTCTGCTGCAAGTAATGAGTAGGGTGCACACAGCTGAGCACATAAAACTGACCAGGAGTGTACTTTTCTAGAGTTAGGATAATTGGTCAGAGGCCAGAGAAGAGTAGAAATGAGCAAATTAAAGGAAATGTCCTACTCTCAACCCACAAACTGACCAGCAGTTTCTAGCAACCTGGAATCATGAGGAGGCACAAGCTAAGGGGCTGTCCAGTCCCCATAAATCTGAAGGAATAAGACAATTCAGTCATTTTCATGAAAAACCCTCCTTGAAGCTCTGCATGTATCTCTTGATGCCTCTAAAGGGCAGCCAGGTTCCCAGGAAGGGAGCTGTGCTGTTTCTGACATTCCTCATGGCTGGGCCAGTCCTGGGCAATTCCACAGACAAGAGGTTACAGACCAAGGCATTCTGGGTTTGCAGACTTGACTCAGAATTGGGAATGGAGGTAAAGGTCATGCCTTGTTGACAACAACCTGAAATTAGCCCTCTCTGTTCTGCTGGGGGTGGCGGGAACACCACAGAAGCTGGTGCCCAGGTGATGGAGGGTCTCCAAGGCCTGCTTAGTCCGCAGGGGAATTACCCAGACCCAGTGAGGGTGCATTGCCAGGGCAGGAGGTGACATCATGGTCAGAAAGAGCCACCTCGTCTCAGGCAGGCAATGAGGCACATCTGAACTGAAGGGCAAGGCCAGGCCTGAATTGGGCGTCTGAGGAGCAAGGAGGTCAGTAGTGTGGGGCTGGGACGCGGACCATGTAGGGTCTAGATAGCTGCGGCTCTGTCCGGGAAGTGTGAATCTGGGCCAGAGTCTGAGCGTCTGAGGATCTCCCTTTTAACTGACCCCTGTTTTTTTCATTCTCCATGTGATTGTTTTGGGGGCGAGAACTACCTTAGAAAAAGACTCTGGTTTACTCCTCAGAGATCCCTAGGAGCTCCCTGGGCAGAAAAAATAAAATCCAACCCTGAGGGGTCATTGGCAGCGTGGCTGCCAAGTTGAGCCTTCTTTAAAGAAGCTTGGCCTGGTGGCCCTCTGACACACTTCCCAGTGGGCCTCCTTCCTGTGTTCTCCAGGTGAGGCCTTGTCTTTCCCTCAGCCCTGCAGGAGGTCCCCCTTTGGTCAGGCTCCCCCTTGGGTCAGGCTCTCCCTTGGGTCATGTGCCAAAGTGCAGAAGGGAGCCAAGCCAGATGGAGAGGGCAATGGACCTCTGACCCTAGCACGTTCCTTCCCCTTGACAGGCTGAGCCACCGCATGTGATGACTCCAACTCTGACCCAGCATCCAAGGAGGCTGCTGGAAGCCTGTTTGCATCCCTCAAGGCTGGCTTTCCTTGTCCTGCCCATGGAGCTCCTAGTGGCCTCTGAAGCATGGCATGGAGTCTCTAAGGCAATTATCTTCCCAGAAAACAGTTGTATACAGATTGAAAACAGCAGGAGCTGTGAGATCCATCAAGAGGGAGATTCTTCATTATCTAAATCTTTTTGGTTTTGAGGATCTTTTTTTTTTCTAGTTAATTAATTAATGTATTTGGATGCGTTGAGTCTTAGTGGGAAACGCAGGATCTTTGTTGGGATCCTTTTTTTTTTTTTTTTTTTTTTAGTTGCAGCATGCAGGCTCTTAGTTGTGGCATGCAGGACCTAGTCCCCTGACTGGGGATCGAACCCAGGCCCCTGCATTGGGAGTGCAGAGTCTTAACTGCTGGACCACCAGGGAAGTCCCGGGTTTGAGGTTTTGAGGATCTCAATTGTTCTTGAAGGTCAGCTCAACTCTGCAGCCTTTGGTCAGGCCCCTCCTCCAACTTTTACTGATAAATGTGTTTTCCTGCTTTTTGGCTTCAGGAGGTCATTAGGCCCCTAAACTCTCAGAACATCCTCTGCAGGCTCAACACCTCCTAAGGATGACATGGAAGCGGAGCAATGGCTGAGTGACCTCCAGGGCAGTGCTATTTCTTTTCAAACTTCAATATACTTAGGAACTGCTGGGAATCAGGAGTGGGGCCTGAAGTTCTGCATTTCTAATAAGCTCCTAAGTCAGGGGTCAGCATGGTTTTTCTGTGTAAGGGCCACATAGCAAATATTTTCAGCCCGGCAGGCCATGTGGTCTCTGTCTTACCTACTCACCTCGTCTGTGGTAGCTACTGCAAAAGCAGCCCTAGTCAATGCTAATCCAATGGATGTGGCTGTGTTCCAATACAACCTCAGAGACAAAAATGGGCAGTTATCGACAAAAATGGCAGGCTGGATTTGGACTTGTGTTCGATCCCCGCCCCGGGTGATGTGGACGTTGGTGGCCTATGGACTGCACTTTGTATGGTGATGCCTGGGAAGGTTCAGCCAGCCTGACGACTTCCGTGAAGAAGATCTGGGAAGAGCCATGTCCCTCTAGAGGGGACTTCAGCCATCTGTAGGGGAGTGGGCCCCTCCAGGTAAGGGGGAACTAGTTTTATTTATTGTTACCACAAAGGGCCTGGGGGAAACACAATGAAGATGGAAAATTTGACCTATGAATTTTCAGTAGCATTTAAACTTCCTCTTTGGTTTGGGAAATCTCTTCCTTCAGGCTGATTTGTTATGTTAAATGACCCAAAGGACCACTGAATTTTTTTCTTGTATTTCTCCCAGTATTGGGAGGAGTGCGAAGAATGCGAAGAGCTCAGGTCTTTATGGGGATCTAAAGTCCTGATTATGACTGTCTCCTGAATTCAGGTACCTGCCCATATTTCCAGCAGAATTCAGCACTGCCCTGTCCCTAAGCTTGCTTGTTCTAAATTGATCAAAGTGGAGAGGAATAAATCCGTGGCTCTTGTTCTTTCCGAGAAGAAGTAGACTCAATTCAGAAAAATGGGCATTAATGCTGTAATTTAATGGTGTTTATTAATTCATCATTATGGTTAATAGTTCAGGTTTTAGAGACAGTCAAACCTGAGTTTCACTACACCACTTACTAGCTGTGTGGGCAACTTATTTAAAGCAACGTTTTTTCTGACTATACCCATTAAAAAAAATAGCACCCAACAAATAAAATAAATTTAAAATTACAGAAATATTTAACATGAAAAGTAAAAAGTTCACTACCTAAAATTTCTATCAGACCAGGATAACCACTGTTGAAGCCTTGATATATATTCTTTCACTATTTTTTAATGAATATTGTAATAAAAATATATTTTTTTCAAATCATTATATACCATCTATTATTATTATTACTATTCAACTTATTTTTTCCTTTTACTATATCCTGAATATCTTCTATGTCAGTGAATAAAGATATCTCTTTCTTTTAACTGGTAAATAGTGTGCTGATGAGCCATAATTTAATTAATTTAGCCCATTTGTTTAACTTCTTTAAGTCTCAATTCCTCACAGTTTCAATGAGGATTATAATAGTACCTATTTCACAGAATTGTTGTGAGAATTAAATGAGTTTTTATCTGGAAAGAATTGAATACAGTGCCCATGGTATTTTAAAATCTCAAATAATGATGATAACAAATCATTTATGTCTCATATCTACTTCCCAAGGGCTTGCAAGTTGCACATAATACAGACCCATGGAGATAAGATACAAATGGAACAAAAGCACAGGAGGAGTAGATGACCAGAAACACTCATATCACTACAAGGTGGACTAGCATCTTGAGTTTCCAGATGTTAACTCTATTTATTGAATCCAGCCAATAGGTAAGATCAATTTGAAAGATAAAAATCACATTGGACCTGAATTATTTACACAAATCCAACAGTTGTTTGCCTACATTCCTTACTTAGGCATTTTGGGCAGAGCCAAAGATGCAAAAGGGTTGGATTCTTGTTCTGGACAGTGCCCAACCTTTTGCCACCACAAACTGGGGCTTTTAAATAGTAATTTTGATGTGGTGACACAATGTAATAGAAAATTCACTTGGCTTGCGTTGAGCCAGTGGCATCTGTTGCCTATTATCAGGAGTAGAAATCAGAGCACTTCTGTCCACAAGGAAAGCACAATACAATCAAGCACTGAATGGAACAATGCTTTACATACATAGAGAAGAGACACAGCAATATCAGCTTCAGTAGTGGGCATTGGTCTCCCATGGCCAGCGGGTCCTTCCTGGCAGCTGACACGGTGCAGTTGTTCCTCTTGTGGTGCGACAGGAGGACTCTGTTCCCTCCCTGCAGATGACAGATGTTATCACTGGGGTTGGCCAGGTGCCTTCTGACATACATGGCTCAGCTGAACAAAAGACTGTACATTGAGTCTGTAACAAAGAAAGATATTCCCACACGGTGACAAGTCCAGCACAGGCTGTGAGGACTTTTTATCTCGTGATAAGAAAGTGTTTCAGGCCCAAGGTATATCTATCTTTACGCAGCCTGAGCAGGCTTGAAAGACAGCATGCTAGGACAGAAAAATCTACTGTGCCACCCAGATTATCTGTGAGGATTAGGTAAGATAATGAAAGCCCCTAACAAAAGGCTTTACTGAGATTAGTAAACATTGAATACCTGACTTGATCATGATACATAATTGATCTTACGGACTCTAAACAGGAAGTGAACTTAACTGTGTAAAGAAAAGTTGGAGTTAGAGAGGTGTCTGCTGTGAGAGTTAATGTAATTTCAGGCCGCATTTGTAGAACTATGACAGAATGTAACTGTCCTACTCTGCTCTGTACAGATCATACCTCTGGTCTTGTGTGTGGTCTGGGTGGAAGAAACTGAGGCTGCTTGGGTCTGGGGTAGAGAACAGATGGGGCACATGACCACCCTCCCAACCTTTGAAATATCTGAAGCCCTCTGTTTAACCCCAGACTAGGGATTTGACCCTTTGTGGCAGAATTTGAGACATTTGGGTCCAGTATAAGGAAGAACTTTTTCACAGGTAGAACTGATCATAGAAGGAATAGACCCCAACAAGTTCCCTGGCACAGGGGTGTGTGTGCAGAGCCTGGGTGGCCATGGGTCTTGGATGTTCTGGGGGAGATTTAAGCCACAGATGGGTGGTTGGGACAGATGGTCTCTAAGGCATCCTGGGATCCTGATATTCAATGATACCATGGTTTGTCCCAAGAAGCAGAAGCAACTGCATGTTTATGAGCAATGATGCAAATGCACAGAAGGAAAAGAACTTTGGACTTCATTATTCAACCAACTACTTAAAGCATTTTGGTCATTTCTATACTAATACAACAGAAATAAAGAATTGACATATGTTATTGTTTGAATCGGGTTTTCCCACAAAAGATATGCTGGAGTCCTAACCCCCAGTACCTCAGAATGTGATCTTATTTGGAAATATGGTCCTGATCTTATTTGGAAATATGGTCTTTACAGAGGTAATCAAATTAAAATGAGGTCATGTGGGTAGGTCCCAATCCAATATGACCCATGTTCTTATAAAAAGGGGACATTTGGACACAGAGACAGACATGCACAGAGGGAAGATGATATAAAGACACAGGGAAAACACCAGCTTTCCCTGTGTTTTCCCTGTGTTTCCCTGTGTACAGATGGAGGATTGGACTGATGTACCTACAAGTCACAGACCACCTGAGGCTACCAGAAGCTAAGATAGAGGCCTGAAACAGATGCTTCCCTAGAGCCTTCGGAGGGAGCATGGCCCTGTCAATACCTTGATTTTGGGCTTCCGGCCTCCAGAACTGAGAGACAATAAATTTCTGTTGGTCTAAGCCACCTAGTTTGTGGTATGTTGTTATGGCAGCCCTAGGAAACTAACATAACATAGTCCTACATAAACACTACTGTGCTGGGTGTTGCGGCAAGAGAAAAAAATAACTTATATATGATATACATGTAGAAAAATAACATATATACGATATACATGTAGAAAAAAATAATGTATATATGATAAACATGTAGAAAAAATAATAAACCAGCTCCTGGCAGTGTGGCACTGGTAAAACATTCTGAGGAAGACAAGACAATTTGCAGTAAGGTGAAAACTTGATAATAATAAAGTAACAAAATATACAGATAAATAAGTTCGTGCATGATAAAAAAAACCAATCACAACAATAAATACATTTAAACATTTCCTCTCCCACTGCCAGAAGACATTTAAGAGTTTTTTAACATTAAATTAGCTTATTGATACAATTCTACATTTATCTTTGGAGGTTAGATCTGGCTTTAAGATAAAAGATGTCATAGCTGTTGCTGTCAAAATGCTCCTATAGGTGATGTAACTGGTTGGAGAAGAAGCCCTGCCCTGTTTCTGCCTGGGTTTGGAGGCAGAGGCAGGATGTGGGTTTTGTTTCAGCATCACCTACTTTGCTCTCAAGTTCACATACCCTCTGGGCAGCACCAAAATAGCTCTGCAGAAATTCTAGCTCCTCTCACACCTCCCACTGTCAGGGAAGGTGTTGGAGTGCTGGGCTGTATGTGGTACATAGCATGGGGATAGGATGAGGGCAAAGAATTTTTTGGAAGAGGAAGAAAAAAACTGTCCCTCTTTCCTCCCCCAGTTGATCTCAAAGCTTATTATTTCTTATGCAATTATAATTCTTGAGTCCTAGAGCAAGAAGCAGCCCTGGCTATCTAGGAGAACTCTCTTACTTTGCAAAGAGAAAAATGAGGCCAATTAGAAGTAAGGATGGGGTTTTGATGACACTGTGAGCAAGGATTCAGAACTAGGTGAATTCTCCATTCATCTTTCCTCTTGAGAGTGTGAAGGGAGAAACACTCAAGGAATAGCAGCCATATGGAATGCAGAGTGTCACAAGATGGTTCGACTCACTGTAGATCTTTTCCATAAATCTGAATGGAGAATGTGGCTTTTGCTTCAAATGAACTTCCAATATCTTCTCCAAGTCTCAATGCAAGCCTTAAGGTATTTTCACCCTCAATAAAGAAAGGAACCTCAGAGGAAGGGGCTGGGGAGAGAGAGAGAGAATGAATATCTGGCTTGCACAAAGGTGCCAGGTCTGGCTGCAACATATCCTCCCAGAGGCAATGGAAGCAAGCAAGCAAAAGAGAAGTGGGGTGACACCTTTAAGAAAACACTGATTCTGCCTATGGAGAGATGTGCTCCAATCAACAATTTAGGCTCTCATCATCAGTCACAATAGCTTTTTCTCTTTTGGGGGAGAAACAAGGAGTAGGGGTGAGCAAACAGGGGGGCAGATCAATGGATGGCTTAATTTAAAAGGTGTGGTGTGTGTATATATATATATATATATATATATACACACACCCCCACACACACCCCCCCACACACATATATATACAGTGGAATACTATTCAGCCATAAAAAAGAATGAAGTCTTGCCATTTGCAACAACATGAATGGCCTTTGAGGGCATTATGCTAAATGAATAAGTCAGACAGAGGAATGCAAATACTCTCTGATCTCACTTATATGTGAAATTTAAAACAACAGCAATAAACCAAGCTCATAGATACAGAGGATAGATTGGTGGTTGCCAGAGGTGGGGGGAGGGAGGGAATGGCTGAAGGGAGTCAAAGGTACAAACCTCCAGTTATAATTAAGGGGACAATGTACAGCATGGTGATTATAGTTAATAATATTTTCTGCATATTTGAAAACTGCTGAGAGAGTAGATCTTAAAAGGCCTCATAGCAAGAAAAAAAACATTTTATGTATAGTGATGGTTGTTAACTAGACTTATTGTGGTGATCATTTCACAATGCATACAGATATCAAATCATTATGTTGTACCCTTAAAACTAATATAATGTTATATGTCAGTTATACCTCAATTTTTTTTTAAAAGGTAAAAAAAAAAAGAACAAATCACCACCTTTAGAGAGATCTGGAAGATTTGATATCTATCTAACAAACTAGTAAGTATAACAGCAATTATGATCAGAGACTTTAAGAAAAAGAAAATGAATTATTCTCTATGGCTGTGTAAAAAAATTACTCTAGACTTAGTGACTTAAAACAACAATGAACATTTATTATCTTGGAAAAAAGGAAATGAAAGGAGGGCAGAGAGGTGGGTGTGGGGAGAGAGAGCCAAGAATTCTCCTTGCTAGAACAAAAGAAGGGAAGTGTGGTATAATAAGAAATATATCTGGTCTTGCATTCCTAAAACCCTTGCAATTTCCTAAGTGATAGGAATGTCTTTTGTTATTCATAATAAGCCTTTTCAATCGCACCTGAATTTATGCTAATGGAGTGACTGAGGATGGGTCCTTACAAAGCCTCAGGATGGGACTGGGCATTAGGAAATAAAAAAGGTGATTAGAGGGTTGGAACTTTCAGCCTTACCCACAGACCTCTGGGAAGAAGAAGGGGTGGGGCCTGCAGATTAAAGCTCTATAAAAACTCTTGAACGACAAGATGTGATAAGCTTCTTGGTTGGTTAAACAGGTCAGGAGGGTGCTGTCCCCCAGTTCCCCAGGAACAGAAGCTCCTGCACTTGAAATTCTCTGGGACCTCACCCTATGTACCTCTTCATCTGACTGTTCATCTGTATCCTTTATAATATCCTTTATTATAGATGAATAAATATAAGTATTTCTTTGAGTTCTGTGAGCCTCTCTAGCAAATTAATCAAACCCGGTGAGGAGGTTGTGGGAACCTCTGATTTATAACCAGTCAGCTGGAAGCACATGTAACAACCTGGACTTTTGATTGACATCTAAAGTGGGGTCAGTCTTGTGGGACTGAGCAGTTAACCTGTAGGATCTGATGCTATCTCCAGGTAGATAGTGTCAAAATTGTGTTAAATTTGTGGGAATGTCCACTGAGAACTGGGGAATTGCTTGGTGGTGTTGAAAAACACATCAAAGAAAGTGATTTGCCCATGTCTGTATAGCTGTTTAGTTGCAGATCTGGGTCCAGTGTCCAATTGCTTTTATTCCAATGGTGATCAATTCAACCCAGAACAATTCAATTCAACAATTACTTATTGAGCCCCTACTGCAGGTAAGGCATTGTTCTAGAATCAGAAAATGAGTGGACAATCTGTGCCACCAAAATGTTTATGACTTGGTATCAAATACTGTAGGAGGAAAAGAAGCTATTGTGGAACAGCATTGTCTTCAACCCTAGGTGCACATTACAATCACCTAGGAAGCATTAGTACTATACTTACTCCACCACCAGAGGTGCAGGTTTAATTGGTCTGGGGTGAGGTCCAGGCATTGGTGTTTTTATAATCTCTTCATGTGATTCTAATGGAAAGTCAGGGTTGAGAATTGCTGTGTAAAGAGAGCGGAGAGTTAGAGCAATAAGGGGAAGCAAGGAAAGTTCAAGGCTTTGTTCAATGAGCTTGGAAGGCTAGTTTGGATTTCTATAGGTGGAGTTTGCAATGGGGGAGCCTCCCACAGGTATGAGGACCCACATGAGCAGGAAATGGAGGTGAGAAAACATGAGACATGATCAGAGAATAGCTGGTCTTGTTTGTGTGGTAAACAGTGCACCTAGGGAGTAATGGGAGAAAGGCAGGAAAGATGGAGTGGAGACTGCTTTGTCCAAAGACACACAGAAAGTACTGGTAAAGCCAGAACCAGATTGTGAATCTCCTGACACCTGGATCACATCAGGAACTTGTTCCTAGGAACAAGTGCCCTGAGACCAGAACAGTAGTTCTGGGACAGTATGAGGAAGCCAAACCAGAGACTGTTTCTGGTCACAGCTTAATGACCCCGGGCAGGAATAGGCTGAGAGCCAGAGAAAACTTGCCAGCTGTACTGGTTTGGAGGGAATGAAGCTCTCTGATTCCTCTGGGAATACAGTGAATCAGGAATGGTTTGCCTTCTGTGAATGAGCAACTTATATATAATGAAGACAAGAAGTTAAACATTTTCCAGGTCACATGGGTGCAAATTTTACCTGTTTTCAAAATCAATGCTGTCTTCATTTATTTGAATTCTACTTTGCCTTGTATGCCCGCTCTAGGTTTTGTACTATTGTCCTCCATAAACCTGTGTATAGCTCTGTATTTAATATCTTGTTTTAAACTTGCATCCTTATGACTCTGTTTACCTTATTAGCCTGTGAGCTCCTTGAAGGCAAGACCACATCTATTCAAATAAAATCAAATTTATATAGGGTTCTGAGATACATATTACAACTATTCATTTACTTAACAGTCACTTAATAAATGACTACCATGTGCCAGGTACTGAAAACAGAGTGGTAAAAAATTTAGTTCCTGTCCTCAAGAAGCTCATGGTCTATTACAAAACCTTTCACGGAAGAGTGCTCCCTGGGCCTGTGTCCTCTCTCATCTTGCTCTGTTGACCTTACTGATTAATCCTTACCTAGTCAGTGCAGTTATAATCCAGGTACCTAATCTCTCCTGTGGCCTCAAGGATAAATCAAGTTCTACTATGTTGATAGGATTCATCTGGATTAGCCTTTGGAAATGTGATTTGTAAAGTAGAACAGAAAACAATAAACCATGGCATGGGAAGGCAATTTTTGAGACAGGCAGATGGATTTTAAACAGCAGGCATAGGGCCAGACAGCTAGGCTGTAGGTGAGCGAGAATGTCAGTCCTAAAGTTGAAAATGGCCACTAAGCACTGAGTTCCTATATCTCAGTGTCCAGGTCAGTAAGGCCACATGGTATCAAAATTATCCAGTGCTTCAGGTATATGACTACTCATCTTAGTGAGGAAAGGACACCAATAAAAGAAACTTTAGGTTAAACTGACGGGTGCAGTCTTAAATTCAGTCCCCAAAATCATGGTCAGCCTCTGAAGGTGAAGATGGTGTGCCTCTGTCCTTGGTGCTGAAATACAGCCCATAAATTGGGGCCCTTGCCCTGGAAGTGCCTGTTATCTATGAGATGTGGTGGTGGGTTGAGGGGGAGTGATGAGACATAGCTCTCCACACTACTTTCATTGGGAAGGGGATGGTATGATCAATACTAAAATGCCCCAGATGTGTGCCTGGTTGACAAAGATGTCTGAGAGTGGCTTAGGAAGTCAGCCTTAGCTCCCCCAGGCTCCTTCATGCCTCTGACTTAGCATGAGCCTATTTCAAGAGTGGCTCTTATTACATATACTGAAATTATAAAAATCAGGTCTGACTCTAAAGCCATGCTCTGTTCTCTCTTCCTTGCACCTTGCAGCTGCCATGCTGTAATGTACCTTCAGATGAATCAGGTTGACATGTTTATGGATCTTTCCTACCACATAATGAGTCTTATTAGGGTTTATTTGTCTTATCTCAATACAATCTAGTACAATACATCTAGTACAATATTAGCACTGGTGGACTCTCAAGACATTTTTTTGGCAATGAAAATAAACAGTTGACACTTGATTTTCTGTGGATAAGATCTAGAGAAAAGACCACTGACTGGGGAGGATTCCATTTTCCTCTACACTGTTTCCTCATAAGAAATGATTTACAATGGTAAATCACAGCAAAACTTTACCGGATACTCAACCCCATCACTGCTCTATCGCTGGACTGAGGGTTGTGGGTGGGGCAAGAAACCAAAGCCCAAGAAAGTTAGCCAATGGGTAAGAGATAATGAAGTTAATATTTCACATATGTGTTTTTCTTTAAACTCTTCTGAAATGTCATCTTATCCAACTCCAGTTGATCATTATAACATGCATATGAGGTAGACAGCCTAAGCATTCGAATCCTTATAAACATATAAGACTGTGGCTCAGATACATTAAATGTCTTGGCCAACAAAACTATAAGTTGTAGCTGATCTTGAAAATAAATTGAAGTATCGTGACCTCCAACCCAGAATTCCTCTCATTGTTTGATAGAGGGCCAAGGCAAAATTAAGGCAAAAGCCTCAGAATCTTAGCTGCTTCACTCAGCAGCCCTCCTAGGGTCACTGGAGGTGTGAGGATCTTTGGGAAAGGTCTCCTGATAAGGACCATCCCCTCCCAGTTACAGAGACACTCTTTCTCTCATGGACACTAACAGAAACAGCAGAATTATTTGTGTGTGCCTCGATTCTATTTGGCAGGCTTAATTTATTCTGGATAAGTCTTGCCTCCTGCCTTAAAGACAGACCATTTAAAAACATTTTTTTAAGTTTTAGTTATTTACCTTAGTCACTTTTAAATTCGGGCCAATTGTAAACTCTTTCAACACTGGCCAAAAAGTTAACAGCTCTAATCTGTATTGAGTACCTAACACTCATTTATTCATTCAATATTTAATTATATCTTTCCTTGTTAGATGTGCTTTATTTCCTGTGGGGAAGCTGTGAGGGGACCCCCAAGTGGTTAGGTTCTAATGGGACTTACAGTATTGTCAGGAGACACGCTATAAAGCTGTGAAATGTTGAGTAATCATAACAATTTAAAACAGGAGTAGAAGAACTATCACAAGGCAGCATTTGATTGATTCCCAAATAAGTGGTGCAGACAAGAACACTATGATCTTGAGATATTATACATTGATTTCAGGAGATTGAATTGGACTGAGTATAGCTCAAGGGGTAAACTTGTATAGAGAAGGCACTAACGAAAATTTCCACCAAAATGCAATGAGGGAGATCCTCTTGACAGGCAGGCCTTGGGGGAAAAAAAGGAAAGGAGAGAAAAAGATACTAGTTTATCTTTAATCCCATAAAGGAAGGGGAAAATTTTTCCGGTGTTTGGACAGAAATAAGGTATAGTTGTAATCTCTTCAGCATTAAGTAGAAAAAAAATCAGAGACACAGAAATGTATTTAGTAAAAAAAAATCTTTATTGAGTCCATTTTGTTCTCTTCTCCAGGGCTAGGGATAAAGTAGTGACCCGGATAGACATGGGCCCTGCTCTCTTGGAGGATAGAATAGAAGTGGGGCTGCATAAGGTGCTATCGGAGCACAGAGGAGAGACTGCCCAGCTGCCTTGATGGTTAGTAAAGGCTTCCTAGAGGAGGTGGCATTTTATTTGAGACCTAAATTTCAGGCAGGAAATAGCTTATTAAGGGGGCTTAAGAGTATTGAAAAGATTGTTCCAAGCAGAGAAAACAGCATGCATTGTTGTCCCAGAGTGAAAGAGCACATGGTCTATTTTGCACAAGAGTAGTTTAGTTTGCTGGAGCCCACTGTTTGAGGCAAGAAGTCATGAGCTGAGGCCACAGAAATAAGCAGGGGCCAGATTATGCAGGATCTCAGGCTTTGGAGAGAAAAGCAAGGCCTGGGGAAGAAAGGAGAAAAATACATTCTTGAAGGGTTTTATTGAGAGAATGGCATGAGATTTGCACATAGGATGCTATGTGAAAAGTAGATTGGAAGGGGCAGGTAGGCTAATCAGGAGACTGTTACAGTCATTCAGGCAAGAAAAAGTGGTGCTGAACTAGAGCATTAGCTGTGGGAATAGAGAGAAGGAAGACGAGTTTAACAGATATTTAAGAGTCAGACCCTGTAAGATTGATGATGGGTTGGATGTGGAGGATAGGAGAGAGGGAAGTGTTGAGGATATTTCCACATTTCTGGCTCTTATTGTATTGCAATTACATTCTGCCTGTCACTGATTCATTGGACGAATTAATCTGGTGTGGACCCTCTAGGTGTTTTATTTGGCTGGGTGATCTATAGATGAGTGCACACCTTTCCACCCCCAACCCCCATTACTGTGCTCATCCCTGTACGCTCAATCTCATTTCTCTCATAAAACCTTACCTAAATCCCAGGAAAACTCAAACTGGGGCTGAAAGTTTGTGGAGGGGGAAAATAACTAGTGGATTAAAGATGGTCATTTTATTCAACTTGTTTTTTGTTTGCTTCCAGAGGACACTTTTAATTTTTTTCCTGCCTTTGTCCTGATCCACAGTATGAATTCACTTTTCTAGATTTGTCTGCTGCTCCCGGTGACACACAGGGGCTACCTGGAGAAAGAAACAAATAATTCTCTGCTTTGAGCCTGGCAAGGAGGACTTGATCTTCATTGCTCAACAGCTAAGAAAACATTATCTCCTCCCTTTCTAAGTGCATCCAGGATCCTTTTCCTAACAGATTGGAGAAAGGAACCATGGAAGGCTAGAGCTGACTCTGGATGGGGGAATCCCCTCCCTGCTACTTAGCTGAAAAAGTTGGCAGAGGTAAAATAAATATCATAGCAGAAATGTCAGCCGGCATGCTATTGGAGGTATCTGGCAGATGGCTCAGCTTCCAGTGGACAGAGAGGGCACCTGGACCCCAGCACAGGAGCCAAGGAAATTATGCACGTAATTAGCTCAGCTCAGGCTCAGGCCAGTAGGAATCTTTGGGAGACCTCTTTTTTTTTTTTTTTTTTTTTTGCGGTAAGCGGGCCTCTCACCGCTGTGGCCTCTCCCGTTGCGGAGCACAGGCTCCGGACGCGCAGGCCCAGCGGCCATGGCTCACGGGCCCAGCCGCTCCGCGGCATGTGGAATCCTCCCAGACCGGGGCACGAAACCGCGTCCCCCGCATCAGCAGGCGGACTCCCAAACACTGCGCCACCAGGGAAACCCAGGAGACATCTTTTTAGACAGCACTTTATCCAGCTCCAATTATTTTAGAAAAAGCCTAGATCATTTCTCTAACCCTTCCCTTTCTGCATTAGAAGCCAGAGAATACAGCTTTAAGTCTGCAGTGAAAATGGCAATGATGCTGGAGACAAGGATTTTGTGTGTCTCTGAGACCAACTAACATCCATTCCAAGAAAGCTTTCCGCACACGCTGGGGTGAGGTGTGACAGAAGCGCGACAGAGGCCCTCGTTTCCATCAGCTTTTCAAAAACACTCCCCAGAAGTTTGATCCTGCTTGGCAGGAGCTTCTTGCCGGCTGTGGTGGTGAAAATAACAAAGACTCCCCATTTGTGAGCTGTTTTTCATCTTGGTGGCACTTTTCGAAGCGCTGCATCATTAGCCAGGCTGGAAATGGTTTTCAAAGATTCCTTTGCCCAAGCAGGCAACGCAGGCTCAGAGAAGCTGCTGTGGGTGAACAGATGATGGTGCTTGGGGGCTTTGTGTCCTATGGGAAGGCTCAGACCATCCTCCTGTGGCTTCAGTGTTCCCTGCAAAGGGTGGGGCAGAGGACCTCAGTATCTCCTGGGTCACTTAGTAATTTTTGTCACAGGCATGATGGGGCAAGAAGGACATGTTACAGCAAATGGGATTGAAAGAAAAATAACAAAGGTCCTTCTCTCCTCCACTCCTGAGTCATAGTGTGCCCTGGGAACTTGATGAGGTTTAATCTGTGACTCCCAACATTACCTTTGGTTTCACATCAGAAACTGAGCCCAGGGAAAACTCATAAAGTAGAGAGAGGGAGTCTAGACGCTCTCACTATAGAGATTTCCAAACCCTAACACCAATATTCTCAAACTTTGGTTTATATCCCTGTCGACTGGAAGGTGTGTTTTTTAGTTTTTTTAATTTTTGAAAATTATTTATTTATTTGGCCATGCCATGTGGCTTGTGAGATCTTAGTTCTCCGACCAGGGATCGAACCCGTGCCCCCTGCAGTGGAAGTGCAGAGTCTTAACCACTGGACAGCCAGGGAAGTCCCAGATGTGTGTTTTTTTTTTTTTTTGTGGTATGCGGGACTCCCTCTGTCGTGGCCTCTCCCGTTGCGGAGCACGGGCTCCGGACGCGCAGGCTCATTGGCCATGGCTCATGGGCCCAGCCGCTCCGCGGCGCGTGGGATCCTCCCAGACCGGGGCGCGAACCCGGTTCCCCTGCATCGGCAGGCGGACGCGCAACCGCTGCGCCACCAGGGAAGACCCCAGATGTGTTTTTTAAAAGTGCCTTTTCAAGGTTGGCTTCAAAGTCTCGGAATCTGAATCTGCGGGTCGGGAACAGACCACCTGAACTTTTAAAAAGCAGCCCATGCACCGGGGCCATGAAATACACACAGATGTTTGACAGCCATTGTATTTAAGCAACAGTTCTTGAGAATTCTGCATACCGTAGGCATCTGAGAGGTCTCAGATCTTGGCTATGTGCCAGCAGAGTTGTTTGAGGCCTCCAGCGGAGGTGTGCCTGAGGCTTGGTCCAAAACAGAGGGCGCTGTCCGGTAGATCCAGGTCGCTGCTGGAAATGCAGAGGGAGCTGTCGGGCCAGCTCAGCCAGGTTGGAGTGCAGGCTCTGATTCTGAAATGTCAGAGCTGCTCGGGAAGCCTCTCTGGAGAGCTGCTGGTTCTCAAAGAATGGGATTGCAATGAATAATTGCATTGAAAATTCCAGAGAAGCAGAAGGCTTGTAGAGCACATTGGAAATTTTAATCACTTTCTCAGAGTGGCTTTGATTAACATCCTTTCTAGCCCTTCCTAGGTGTGTCCTAAGCCTCCCTCGTTCCAGCTGACAGGTAATTAGTGCTATGACTGGGGATGGAGGCGCAGGCTGTTCAGATCAAGTAACATAAAGCGTGTGAAGATACTGCATAAACTCCAAAGACTGCAAATGGAAGGGATTGCTCCTATCCACACCCATCCCATGGTTCACACTTCTGTCACCCAGGACCACCTGCGGCCTGAATACCACGTAATTGCTCATGCTGTCCTCCCACTGCCTAGAATGCCCGTTTGTGCCTTGTCCACCTAGGAACTCCTACTCTTTTCTCAAGGCAGAGCTCAAATGAAACTGATCTTGAGTTTCTCCATTCCCCCTGGCAGAGTTAAGCACTCTGTGCCCACCTCTCTCAAGGCCACTTGAAAAAGGCTGCATCACCTCCGGCAGGTGGTGGCTGCTTGATAACTATTCTCTTCCTTTATCTCATCATTTCTTTGTGTGTCTGTCTCCTTCAAGGTAAGAAATGAGCTTATTCTTCTCAGCATTCTCAATAACTATACAAAGGCTGGACTAGTAGATGCTCAGTAAATGTCTGTTGAATGAAAACAGTAAGTATCAGTCAGAAACTGGAAGACACGGGGTGGAAAGAAATGCCTTGCCATGCTATCCAGAGCCCTTCTAGAATGTTCGGTTGATCTAAGGTTTAATCTAAGAACTGTAGGAAAGGAGCTGTTATCATTTCAATGCATAAGCCACTAAGAAAATACTGACCAACATATCTAATTTTAATGGCATACAATCGTGGTTGTAAATAGTGGCACTTTTATGTCGTATTAGTTTATAGTCAGAAGATTTGCCTCTTCATGCCTCAGTTTTTCTGTCTGCAATGTGGGACAGAGCAAATCATGCCTCTGATGAGTAATCCTGCCTTCCCTCCTTCTCTGATACATCTTTAGAAGAAGGCAGCTGTCACTGGGGGCGGGTGTGTATAGATCTTAGGAAAACAGAGTCATTTGTCTCTTGTAGCAAGAAGCACGAAACGCAGGGTTTGAGATGGAGAAAAAGATAGTGAAAGAGAGAATTGCTTTTTTCTTCCCCACCTTTCTGACACCACACTCTGCATTAATTTACCTACCCTGCAAATAAGAGGTGTGAACAGCAATTATTGCACTGCTAGCATATTACAGAGAGATTTCTATTTAAAGCAGGATCCTCAAACCAACACATCGGTACCACCTGGGCACTTCTTTAAAAATGCAGAAGCTCAGGCCCCACCCCAGATCTACTGAATCAGAACTAGAATTTTAATAAGATCCATAGGTGACTCATATGCATTAAAATTTGAAAAGCCCAGGCAGAGAGTCATCTTAAAAACATTTCTGAAATTGAAATGAGAAGCAGGGAAGAATAGACAGGAAGGGCATTAAAAAGATACTCTGGGGCTTCCCTGGTGGCACAATAGTTAAGAATCCGCCTGCCAATGCAGGGGACACGGGTTCGAGACCTGGGTCAGGAAGATCCCACATGCCGCGGAGTAACTGAGCCTGTGAGCCACAGCTGCTGAGCCTGCACTCTAGAGCCCATGAGCCACAACTACTGAAGCCCATGAACCACAACTACTAAAGCCCATGTGCCTGGAGCCTGAGCTCCTCAACAAGGGAAGCCACCACAATCAGAAGCCTGCGCACCGCAATGAAGAGTAGCCCCCGCTCACCGCAACTAGAGAAAGCCCCTGCGCAGCAACAAAGACCCAACACAGCCAAAAATAAATAAATAAATTTATTTATTAAAAAAAAAATAAAAAAAACAAAAAGATATTCCGCCTATAGAGATATAATGAAATAGAATGTTCTCATTAAAATAACTAGAAAACTATGGGCTTCCCTGGTGGCGCAGTGGTTGAGAATCTGCCTGCTGATGCAGGGGACACGGGTTCGTGCCCCTGTCTGGGAAGATCCCACATGCCGCGGAGCGGCTGGGCCCGTGAGCCATGGCCGCTGAGCCTGCGCGTCCGGAGCCTGTGCTCCGCAACGGGAGAGGCCACA
>NC_041217.1:86636128-86638910 GCF_002837175.3 Physeter macrocephalus | reverse complement strand
TCCCACATGCCGTGGAGCGGCTGGGCCCGTGAGCCATGGCCGCTGAGCCTGTGCTCAGCAACCAGGAGAGGCCACAACAGTGAGAGGCCCACATACTGGAAAAAAATAAAATAAAAAAATAAAATAAAATAACTAGAAAACTACTATGGTGAGATGATGGGAGAAAGGGAGGAAGGCTTTTATTTAGCTGCAGAATTACTCAGGGTGTTGACGCAGAAGAGGAAAACATCAGACCAATGCAGTGCACCCAGCCCAGCACAAGGAGAGAGGAGCCTAAACAGACATTGGAGGAGAGTTGACAACTCCCCTAAGCCTATCCTCTCGGATCTCTCGTGGTATTCGTCCCCAGACCTGCCCAATCATTTACTCACCATAGCAAGATACCCATGACCTTACTCTGGGGGTTATGGTAGTGGGGAGTGAGGTCAGTGCATTCTAGTTCTGTCTTACGACTCTTCCTATTTTCATTTAGTTGGAGTCTTAGACTGAATCCCCCTCCCTCACCAAGCATTGAGACTGGATTGGGGAGTCTCCCTGTGGGATATGAAGCATGTGTGTGTGTGTGTGTGTGTGCTTGTATGTTTACACACACATGCACATCTTTACATGAAGTATCATTTACATATTATAAAACTCACAAATCTTAAGTGTTCAGTTTGATGAGTTTTGACAATTGTAGACACACACCTATGTACATACCATCGTTCCAAAGAGTTTCCATGTACTCTTTTGTTCTTTGCATATTTCCATGTACTCTTCCATTTCTAGTTGATCCCCCATTTCTCCATCCACCCAGAGGCAAATAGTTTCTGATTACTATTCCCATAGATTAGTTATGCCTGTTCTTGGACTTCATAAATGGAATCATACAGTACAAACATGAAGTATGTACTCTTCTGTGACTCACTTCTTTCACTCAACATATGTTTTTGAGATCTGTCCATGTTATTGCACGCATCAGCAGTACATCCCTTTTTAATGCTAAATAGTAGTCCACTGTATGAAGATAATACAATTTGCTTAACTATTCCCTTGTCAGTGTGCATTGGGGTTGCTTACAGTTTCTGGTTCTTATGAGTAAGGCTGCTTTGAGTATTCCTGTAGAAGCCATTTATGGACTTTGTTTTGGTTTGTTTTTACTTTCTTGGGGATAAATACCTAGGAATATAATTTCTGGGTCATAGGTAGAAGCATGTTTAAATTTATTTCAACTTCTTTCATCAGCAATGCATGAAGTTCTAGTTGTTCCATGACTTCACCCATGAGTTGGTGTTATCAATCTTTTTGATTTTTAGCAATTCTACTAGGTGTGAAATGGTACCTCACTGTGGTTTTAATTTATATTTCCCTGATGACTCGTGATGTTGAGTACTTTTTCATGTGCTAATTGGCCACTTATATATCACCTTCTGTGAAGTGTCTGTTCAAATCTGGTGCATATTTTAAAAAAATTATCTTTTACTGTTGATTAGTAGGAATTCTTTGCATATTTTGGATATAAGTCCTTTGTCAGATATATGTATTGCAAATATCTTTTCCCAGTCTATGGATTGCCTATTTATTTTCTTAATAGTGATTTTTGATGAGCAGAAACTTTTAATATTTATGAAGTACAATGATTTTTTAAAATGTTTATGAAGTATCATTTTTTTCCTTATATACCTAGTGCTTTTTGTGTTCCAGTAATCCTTGCCTTCCTCAAGGAGAAGAAAGATAGGAGAAGAAAGATATTCTCCTATGTCGTCTTCTTATAATTTTATGGTTCTAGCTTTTACACTTAGGTCTGTGATCCATCCCAAATTATTTTTGTGTTAAGTGTGAAACAGAGGTTCAGGTTTGTTTTATCTTATATAGATATCATTGTTAAAATACTATTTGTTAAAAACAATTTCTTTCCCCATAGAATCAATTTTGGTCAAAACCTAATTGACTCTATACATGTGGAACTATTTTTGGACTCTGTGTTCTCTTGCATTGGACCTGTTTGTCTATCCTTATTCCAGTACCACACAACTTGATTACTGTATTTTACTGTAACTCTTGAAATCAAGTAGTGTAAGTCTTCCCACTTTCCTCAGTTTTTAAAATATTGTTTTCACTATTCTAGATCCTTTATATTTCCGTAAAAATCTGAGAATCAGCTCAAATTTCTTTTAAAAAGTCTGTGACATTTTGATTGGTTTTTCATTGAATCTATAGATTAATTTGAAGGAAATGGCTCTTAACAATATCGAGTCTTGCAATCGTGATATGGCATATACCTCCATTCATCTAAGTCTTAAAATTTCTGTTGGCAATGTTTTGTAGTTTTCAGAGTAGGCATCTTGCACATTTTTCATTACAGACATTCCTATATAGTTAATCTTTTTGATGTTATTGCAAATGATATTTTTTTAATTTTATTTTTCATTTGCTTGTGGCTACTATATGGACATTCAATTGATTTTTTAAAAAAAATTATTTATTTATTTATTTATTTTTGGCTGCGTTGGGTCTTCATTCCTGCGCTAGGGCTTTTCTCTAGTTGCGGCGAGCGGGGGGCCACTCTTTGCTGCAGTGCGCGGGCATCTCATTGTGGTGGCCTCTCTTGTTGCAGAGCACAGGCTCTAGGCATGTGAGCTTCAGTAGTTTTGGCATGCGGGCTCAGTAGTTGTGGCTCACGGGCTCTAGAGCGCAGGCTCAGTAGTTGTGGTGCACGGGCTTAGTTGCTCCGCGGCATGTGGGATCTTCCCAGACCAGGGCTCGAACCCGTGTCCCCTGCATCGGCAGGCGGATTCTCAAC
>NC_041217.1:86615157-86633015 GCF_002837175.3 Physeter macrocephalus | reverse complement strand
GTGGAAGTGCAGAGTCTTAACCACTGGACAGCCAGGGAAGTCCCAGATGTGTTTTTTTTTTTTTTTTGTGGTATGCGGGACTCCCTCTGTCGTGGCCTCTCCCGTTGCGGAGCACGGGCTCCGGACGCGCAGGCTCATTGGCCATGGCTCATGGGCCCAGCCGCTCCGCGGCGCGTGGGATCCTCCCAGACCGGGGCGCGAACCCGGTTCCCCTGCATCGGCAGGCGGACGCGCAACCGCTGCGCCACCAGGGAAGACCCCAGATGTGTTTTTTAAAAGTGCCTTTTCAAGGTTGGCTTCAAAGTCTCGGAATCTGAATCTGCGGGTCGGGAACAGACCACCTGAACTTTTAAAAAGCAGCCCATGCACCGGGGCCATGAAATACACACAGATGTTTGACAGCCATTGTATTTAAGCAACAGTTCTTGAGAATTCTGCATACCGTAGGCATCTGAGAGGTCTCAGATCTTGGCTATGTGCCAGCAGAGTTGTTTGAGGCCTCCAGCGGAGGTGTGCCTGAGGCTTGGTCCAAAACAGAGGGCGCTGTCCGGTAGATCCAGGTCGCTGCTGGAAATGCAGAGGGAGCTGTCGGGCCAGCTCAGCCAGGTTGGAGTGCAGGCTCTGATTCTGAAATGTCAGAGCTGCTCGGGAAGCCTCTCTGGAGAGCTGCTGGTTCTCAAAGAATGGGATTGCAATGAATAATTGCATTGAAAATTCCAGAGAAGCAGAAGGCTTGTAGAGCACATTGGAAATTTTAATCACTTTCTCAGAGTGGCTTTGATTAACATCCTTTCTAGCCCTGCCTAGGTGTGTCCTAAGCCTCCCTCGTTCCAGCTGACAGGTAATTAGTGCTATGACTGGGGATGGAGGCGCAGGCTGTTCAGATCAAGTAACATAAAGCGTGTGAAGATACTGCATAAACTCCAAAGACTGCAAATGGAAGGGATTGCTCCTATCCACACCCATCCCATGGTTCACACTTCTGTCACCCAGGACCACCTGCGGCCTGAATACCACGTAATTGCTCATGCTGTCCTCCCACTGCCTAGAATGCCCGTTTGTGCCTTGTCCACCTAGGAACTCCTACTCTTTTCTCAAGGCAGAGCTCAAATGAAACTGATCTTGAGTTTCTCCATTCCCCCTGGCAGAGTTAAGCACTCTGTGCCCACCTCTCTCAAGGCCACTTGAAAAAGGCTGCATCACCTCCGGCAGGTGGTGGCTGCTTGATAACTATTCTCTTCCTTTATCTCATCATTTCTTTGTGTGTCTGTCTCCTTCAAGGTAAGAAATGAGCTTATTCTTCTCAGCATTCTCAATAACTATACAAAGGCTGGACTAGTAGATGCTCAGTAAATGTCTGTTGAATGAAAACAGTAAGTATCAGTCAGAAACTGGAAGACACGGAGTGGAAAGAAATGCCTTGCCATGCTATCCAGAGCCCTTCTAGAATGTTCGGTTGATCTAAGGTTTAATCTAAGAACTGTAGGAAAGGAGCTGTTATCATTTCAATGCATAAGCCACTAAGAAAATACTGACCAACATATCTAATTTTAATGGCATACAATCGTGGTTGTAAATAGTGGCACTTTTATGTCGTATTAGTTTATAGTCAGAAGATTTGCCTCTTCATGCCTCAGTTTTTCTGTCTGCAATGTGGGACAGAGCAAATCATGCCTCTGATGAGTAATCCTGCCTTCCCTCCTTCTCTGATACATCTTTAGAAGAAGGCAGCTGTCACTGGGGGCGGGTGTGTATAGATCTTAGGAAAACAGAGTCATTTGTCTCTTGTAGCAAGAAGCACGAAACGCAGGGTTTGAGATGGAGAAAAAGATAGTGAAAGAGAGAATTGCTTTTTTCTTCCCCACCTTTCTGACACCACACTCTGCATTAATTTACCTACCCTGCAAATAAGAGGTGTGAACAGCAATTATTGCACTGCTAGCATATTACAGAGAGATTTCTATTTAAAGCAGGATCCTCAAACCAACACATCGGTACCACCTGGGCACTTCTTTAAAAATGCAGAAGCTCAGGCCCCACCCCAGATCTACTGAATCAGAACTAGAATTTTAATAAGATCCATAGGTGACTCATATGCATTAAAATTTGAAAAGCCCAGGCAGAGAGTCATCTTAAAAACATTTCTGAAATTGAAATGAGAAGCAGGGAAGAATAGACAGGAAGGGCATTAAAAAGATACTCTGGGGCTTCCCTGGTGGCACAATAGTTAAGAATCCGCCTGCCAATGCAGGGGACACGGGTTCGAGACCTGGGTCAGGAAGATCCCACATGCCGCGGAGTAACTGAGCCTGTGAGCCACAGCTGCTGAGCCTGCACTCTAGAGCCCATGAGCCACAACTACTGAAGCCCATGAACCACAACTACTAAAGCCCATGTGCCTGGAGCCTGAGCTCCTCAACAAGGGAAGCCACCACAATCAGAAGCCTGCGCACCGCAATGAAGAGTAGCCCCCGCTCACCGCAACTAGAGAAAGCCCCTGCGCAGCAACAAAGACCCAACACAGCCAAAAATAAATAAATAAATTTATTTATTAAAAAAAAAATAAAAAAAACAAAAAGATATTCCGCCTATAGAGATATAATGAAATAGAATGTTCTCATTAAAATAACTAGAAAACTATGGGCTTCCCTGGTGGCGCAGTGGTTGAGAATCTGCCTGCTGATGCAGGGGACACGGGTTCGTGCCCCTGTCTGGGAAGATCCCACATGCCGCGGAGCGGCTGGGCCCGTGAGCCATGACCGCTGAGCCTGCGCGTCCGGAGCCTGTGCTCCGCAAGGCCACAACAGTGAGAGGCCCACATACTGGAAAAAAATAAAATAAAAAAATAAAATAAAATAACTAGAAAACTACTATGGTGAGATGATGGGAGAAAGGGAGGAAGGCTTTTATTTAGCTGCAGAATTACTCAGGGTGTTGACGCAGAAGAGGAAAACATCAGACCAATGCAGTGCACCCAGCCCAGCACAAGGAGAGAGGAGCCTAAACAGACATTGGAGGAGAGTTGACAACTCCCCTAAGCCTATCCTCTCGGATCTCTCGTGGTATTCGTCCCCAGACCTGCCCAATCATTTACTCACCATAGCAAGATACCCATGACCTTACTCTGGGGGTTATGGTAGTGGGGAGTGAGGTCAGTGCATTCTAGTTCTGTCTTACGACTCTTCCTATTTTCATTTAGTTGGAGTCTTAGACTGAATCCCCCTCCCTCACCAAGCATTGAGACTGGATTGGGGAGTCTCCCTGTGGGATATGAAGCATGTGTGTGTGTGTGTGTGTGTGCTTGTATGTTTACACACACATGCACATCTTTACATGAAGTATCATTTACATATTATAAAACTCACAAATCTTAAGTGTTCAGTTTGATGAGTTTTGACAATTGTAGACACACACCTATGTACATACCATCGTTCCAAAGAGTTTCCATGTACTCTTTTGTTCTTTGCATATTTCCATGTACTCTTTGCATATTTCAGTATGCAAATGTTCTTTGCATATTTCCATGTACTCTTCCATTTCTAGTTGATCCCCCATTTCTCCATCCACCCAGAGGCAAATAGTTTCTGATTACTATTCCCATAGATTAGTTATGCCTGTTCTTGGACTTCATAAATGGAATCATACAGTACAAACATGAAGTATGTACTCTTCTGTGACTCACTTCTTTCACTCAACATATGTTTTTGAGATCTGTCCATGTTATTGCACGCATCAGCAGTACATCCCTTTTTAATGCTAAATAGTAGTCCACTGTATGAAGATAATACAATTTGCTTAACTATTCCCTTGTCAGTGTGCATTGGGGTTGCTTACAGTTTCTGGTTCTTATGAGTAAGGCTGCTTTGAGTATTCCTGTAGAAGCCATTTATGGACTTTGTTTTGGTTTGTTTTTACTTTCTTGGGGATAAATACCTAGGAATATAATTTCTGGGTCATAGGTAGAAGCATGTTTAAATTTATTTCAACTTCTTTCATCAGCAATGCATGAAGTTCTAGTTGTTCCATGACTTCACCCATGAGTTGGTGTTATCAATCTTTTTGATTTTTAGCAATTCTACTAGGTGTGAAATGGTACCTCACTGTGGTTTTAATTTATATTTCCCTGATGACTCGTGATGTTGAGTACTTTTTCATGTGCTAATTGGCCACTTATATATCACCTTCTGTGAAGTGTCTGTTCAAATCTGGTGCATATTTTAAAAAAATTATCTTTTACTGTTGATTAGTAGGAATTCTTTGCATATTTTGGATATAAGTCCTTTGTCAGATATATGTATTGCAAATATCTTTTCCCAGTCTATGGATTGCCTATTTATTTTCTTAATAGTGATTTTTGATGAGCAGAAACTTTTAATATTTATGAAGTACAATGATTTTTTAAAATGTTTATGAAGTATCATTTTTTTCCTTATATACCTAGTGCTTTTTGTGTTCCAGTAATCCTTGCCTTCCTCAAGGAGAAGAAAGATAGGAGAAGAAAGATATTCTCCTATGTCGTCTTCTTATAATTTTATGGTTCTAGCTTTTACACTTAGGTCTGTGATCCATCCCAAATTATTTTTGTGTTAAGTGTGAAACAGAGGTTCAGGTTTGTTTTATCTTATATAGATATCATTGTTAAAATACTATTTGTTAAAAACAATTTCTTTCCCCATAGAATCAATTTTGGTCAAAACCTAATTGACTCTATACATGTGGAACTATTTTTGGACTCTGTGTTCTCTTGCATTGGACCTGTTTGTCTATCCTTATTCCAGTACCACACAACTTGATTACTGTATTTTACTGTAACTCTTGAAATCAAGTAGTGTAAGTCTTCCCACTTTCCTCAGTTTTTAAAATATTGTTTTCACTATTCTAGATCCTTTATATTTCCGTAAAAATCTGAGAATCAGCTCAAATTTCTTTTAAAAAGTCTGTGACATTTTGATTGGTTTTTCATTGAATCTATAGATTAATTTGAAGGAAATGGCTCTTAACAATATCGAGTCTTGCAATCGTGATATGGCATATACCTCCATTCATCTAAGTCTTAAAATTTCTGTTGGCAATGTTTTGTAGTTTTCAGAGTAGGCATCTTGCACATTTTTCATTACAGACATTCCTATATAGTTAATCTTTTTGATGTTATTGCAAATGATATTTTTTTAATTTTATTTTTCATTTGCTTGTGGCTACTATATGGACATTCAATTGATTTTTTAAAAAAAATTATTTATTTATTTATTTATTTTTGGCTGCGTTGGGTCTTCATTCCTGCGCTAGGGCTTTTCTCTAGTTGCGGCGAGCGGGGGGCCACTCTTTGCTGCAGTGCGCGGGCATCTCATTGTGGTGGCCTCTCTTGTTGCAGAGCACAGGCTCTAGGCATGTGAGCTTCAGTAGTTTTGGCATGCGGGCTCAGTAGTTGTGGCTCACGGGCTCTAGAGCGCAGGCTCAGTAGTTGTGGTGCACGGGCTTAGTTGCTCCGCGGCATGTGGGATCTTCCCAGACCAGGGCTCGAACCCGTGTCCCCTGCATCGGCAGGCGGATTCTCAACGACTGCGCCACCAGGGAAGCCCACTTGAGGTTCTTAACGTAGTTGAATTCAACTGTCAGTTGCGGTGTCAATCATGTGACACTCAGCTAGGCTGGATGTCCAAGATGGCTTCCTCACAGGCTGGCAGTTGGTGTTTGCTGTAGGTTGGGACCTCAGCTGGTGCTGTTCATGGGTTGCCTCCATGTGGTCTCTCCAGCGTAGTAGGTGTCTTTCTTCAGAGCAATCATCCCAGGAGAGCCAGGTGGAAGCTGCTTGGCCTTGTCTGACGCAGCTTGGAAGTAAAGCAGTGCCACTTCTACTAAATTCTATTGGTTACAAGCAAAGATACTAAGTCCAGCCCAGACTTAGGGGAGGTAACACAGATTCCACCTCTTGATAGGAAGAGTATAAAATTTCAATCACATTTTGCAAACTTCACAATCAGTGCAGGTAGATTTTACAATTTTATTAATCCTTTCAATCAGTATTTGACTCTGTTGATTTTATTTGCTGTTTGTCCATTTAAAAAATTTAATTTGTTTGTTCTTGTTTTTAGTATTTATTTTATTCTACTTACTTTGAATTTAATTTTCTCCTTTTTTCCAGCTTATTAAGGTGGAAGTAAGCTTAGATGATTGATTTTATGATCATTTTATATTCTTTTTCTAAAAAGATATTTAAAACTATAAATTTCCCTATATGTATTGCTTTACCTACATCCCATATTTTTTAATATGTTGTGGAACTATTATTATTTAGTTAGGAATATTTCCTTATTTCCCTTGTGATTTTTCATTGGTCCATGGCTATTGTTGCTTAATTTATAAATATTTGGAGATTTTCTAGATTGTCATTCATTAAATTAAATTTGACCATGGACTGAGAACATACTCTGTATACTTTGATCCTTTGAAATTTATTGAGGCTTGTTTAATTGGCACAGAATATGGCCTATATTAATGAATATTCTGTGTGTACTTGAAAACAATGTGAATTATGTGAATTTTGGATATAGTGTAATACTCTATAAATGTCAATTAGATCTAGGTGATTGATAGTGTTGATCAAATCTTTCTTTTTTTTTTTTTTTGCAGTACGCGGGCCTCTCACTGTTGTGGCCTCTCCCGTTGCGGAGCACAGGCTCCGGACGCGCAGGCTCAGCGGCCATGGCTCACGGGCCCAGCCGCTCCGCGGCACGTGGGATCCTCCCGGACCGGGGCACGAACCCGTGTCCCCTGCATCGGCAGGCGGACTCTCAACCACTGCGCCACCAGGGAAGCCTGATCAAATCTTTTATATCCTTATTTTTTTATCTATTTGATTCTATCAACCACTGTGTGATGAGTATTAAAATCTTCAACTAGGATTATGGATTGTCTATTTCTCCCTTTAATTCACTCAATTTTTGCTTCATTTATTTTGAAGTCTTGCTATTAGGAGCTGCTTATGTGCTTTTGAAGGAATAGGAAGATGTCAGCAGGATAATGGAAGATTGCTTGTAATCAGATGTGTTGGCCTATGATCCTAAAGAGCCTTTGTCACCACATGAGTAAGGAAAAGAAAGAATGCTATGGGTAAAACCTGGCCATACCTAAGTGAAGGGACAAACTGGCTTTTGTTTTAGTTTGTTTACTTTGATTAGGCATTTGTCTCCCAAAGAAGTAAACTCTAAAGGCCTTAACAAGGAACTAAGACAATATCCAGACCCGGTCCCATGAACATGCTTCTAGGAATCTGATGAACAGCAACTACTTCTTTCCCACCTCATTACATTATAGCCTTGGGATTTCATTTAAATATAATCAAATCAGACAGACAATTGGTTTTGTTATAAGCCAGAAGGACAGTAATCAAAATTTCTGGGGCTCCAGGAATTCTTTCTAAAGAGCATGTAAGACATTGCTGATGAGCATTTATGGGGATCTCCTGTGTTTGCCCCTGAGAGAGACCTAACAAGAAACAGGAGTTCAGACCCTGACCTTAAAGAGTTTATATTCAGGCTGAGTAACCTAAAAGCTATAAGAGAGAAACTGCAGGAGGACAATGAATAGCAGTCCCCTACTTATGTATAACACTTTTGTTATCTATCAGTGTCCTTTACTGCTCTTCTCTAAGTAGTAGGTGGCACAGGTTTTGTTATTTCAGGTGTGCAAAAAGGCTTACTGTGAGTTCATGATCCCACTCTGGCGCCATCAGATGTATTACAAATACTTACTTTGTTGTCTGTTATGCAGTCTTTACCCAAGGCCATAGGGACAGCCAGTTCCAGACCCCATACGACTTAGGAATTAGGCCTGACTATACCATTCTTTTTGCTATAGTGTCCTGGTTAAGAGCACAGACTTGAACCCAGGCTGTCTGATTTTTGAATCCTACCCCTGCATTTACCAGCTCTGTGATCTTGGCAAATTGCTTAGCCTTTTTGTGCCTCTGTTTCCTCTCAAATCATAGCTCAACAGATTATTGACGGGCTGAAATGAAATCTGTAAAGTGGGATCATCTATGATGATATCTATCTCAAACGTTGTTATTAGGGTTACGTGAGGATTGTGAAGTGCTTAGAATAGAAATTTGAAAATATATTTCCCAATCTCCTTGTTATATTAAAATAAGAAGGCAAATAGAAGGCTCATTCAATCTTTCAAATGATTATTTATTGTATGCGTCAGGCAACCATGCTGGGCATGGTTTTACCATCTAAAGTCACTCTAAAGCTCTACCATCATTTACTTTCAAAAATTTAGTAGCAGCTAGTATGTTCTACAAAATTTATAGTCATTTCCTTCATTCCTTCATTCCTGCAGCAATGTGTTAAGTACTTACTATGTCTCAAGTACCAGGCTAAGCCCATTACATATAAGCTATTATTCAACCCGCAGAACGTATCTTCAAAGACCCTAACTTTGATGGCATCTAAGAGTAAATTAACCATCAATGTTCCTTTCTCTGGGTCCCCTTAAAACAAGGACTGCTTGACCATCAATGTGCCTTTCTCTGGGTCCCCTTAAAACAAGGACTGCTTCCTCCACTCCCAATCTAGTCTCTTGGCAAGACTAACAGGTTCAGCCTGCCAATTGGTGCCTCTGGAAATAATGGATATCCTAATCTTTGAGTTGTCTGCAACTGATTAAAAAGGCAGTTTCAAGCCATAGGCAGAAAATAAATCATCAGAGTTAGAAGCAGAGGCTTTGCAATCCAACAGACCTGAGTTGGAGTCCTGACTCTACTGTTTTCTAGCTATGTAACCTTGAGCAAATTCTTTACCATTTAGTCATCCATCCTTTCATTCATTTAACAAATATTTATGAGCATCTATGTAGTTTCAGGCTCTGTTCTAGGCTCTGAGGATATAGCAGGGAACAAAAGAAACAACAATCTCTGCCCACAAGGGCCTTACATCCTGGTTTCCTGTGGCTCTATTTTTTTTCATTTAAAATAAGGAAAGACAATAGAGCTTTCTTTATAGATTTGTTGTGAGATTAGATGAGATAATGTAGGGAAAGTGCCTAGCATAGTGCCCTGGAACATATTTAAAAAGTAATAATGTCAGGGAAAATGAAAACACCTTCCTGAATTTGATATTTTTCAGACATCTCTTCTCTTGACAGACATAATAGCGTGAGAGAGTTGTCTGCCAGAATAGCAGTGATTTCTAGAATATGTGGTCTGAAGGTTGTTCTTCTTGGTCTCTTTTCCAAGGAGAGCTGCCTGACCAAAAGATGAAATTACAGCCAAGACCATTTACTATAGCAATTTAAATATATTTATGATTGTAGAATAAATTGAGAGGAAATTTCATTTACATCTTTAACAAGGAGCCAGCATTATTGACTATTTAATTGTCCACCCTTCATTGTTTATCTCAATCCTTCAGATAGATATTTGAGACAAGATTGAAGGTCAGCATGTCTCCTTTAAGCTTATTCTAAACCTAAATATTATTGCCTTATGTCTGACTAAACACATAATAGTAATAGAGGGTTTAGTGGATAAAGAAGATTAAGATGGAATGAACCCCCCTTCAACTCAGAACAGAAACTACATATATCTGTAAATGTCCACTTTGCCTTCTCTCCTGTTACAGTGGATAGACACTGCCTCTGTCCTATAAAAGAGCAGCCCCTCAGATCTCATTCCATCACTTCTCTCTGCATCATAACCATTTCTTTAGTCATCTATCTCGCCCTGCTAGACTGTAAGCTTCTTAGAGGGAGGGACCATATTTTACATTTTTCTATCTTTTGTTCATATCATAATGCCTGGCACATAGTTGGTTTTCAATGTATGTTAATTGAATCAAATTGAAATAGCATTGATTTCCTCTAATTCATAGATTAATAGACTATTGATTTAGTTTTATAAAGAGTTCTAAAAACACCTAAATAATGATGACAAAGTCATTTTTTTTTTTTGCGGTACGCGGGCCTCTCACTGTTGTGGCCTCTCCCGTTGCAGAGCACAGGCTCCGGACGCGCAGGTTCAGCATCCATGGCTCACGGGCCTAGCCACTCCGCGGCATGTGGGATCTTCCCGGACCGGGGCACGAACTCGTGTCCCTTGCATCGGCAGGCGGACTCTCAACCACTGCGCCACCAGGGAAGCCCCAACAAAGTCATTTTAAAACACTTTGAGTGGAATTCAGCTAAAGTTTAAATCTTTTTACACCAAAAAGCACATGAAAAGATGCTCAACGTCGCTAATTATTAGAGAAATGCAAATCAAAACTACAGTGAGGTATCACCTCACACCAGTCAGAAGGGCCATCACCAAAAAGTCTACAAACGATAAATGCTGGAGAGGGTGTGGAGAAAAGGGAACCCCCTTGCACTGTTGGTGGGAATGTAAATTGGTACAACGACTATGGAGAACAGTATGGAGGTTACTGAAAAAACTATAAATAGAACTACGGTATGATCCAGCAGTCTCACTCCTGGGCATATATCCAGATAAAACCACAATTGGAAAATACACATACACCCCAATGTTCATTGCAGCACTATTTACAGTAGTCAAGACATGGAAGAAACCTAAATGTCCATTGACAGAGAAATGGATAAAGAAGATGTGGTACATATGTACAATGGAATATTACTCAGCCATAAAAAACAATAAAATAATGCCATTTGAAGCAACATAGATGGGCCTAGAGATTATAGTAAGTGAAGTAAGCCAGACAGACAAATATCATATGATATCGCTTATATGTGAAATCTAAAAAACATGATACAAATGAACTTATTTACAAAACAGAAACAGACTCACAGACTTTGAAAACAAACTTATGGTTACCAAAGGGGAAAAGTGGGGGGAGGGATAAATTAGGAGTTAGGGATTAAAATATACACACAACTATATATAAAATAAATAATCAACAAGGACCTACTGTATAGCACAGGGAGCTCTACTCAATATTCTATAATAACCTATATGGAAAAAGAAACTGAAAAAGAATGGATATAGGTATATGTATAACTGAATCACTTTGCTGTACACCTGAAACTAACACAACAGTGTAAATCAACTATATTCCAACATAAAATAAAAATAAATCTTTTTACAAACAACATGGCATCTCAAAACAATAAATTTATCATAGCTTCCAGTGAAGAAATCTTACTGCTAAAATCAGAAAGAAGTAGGATCTGCCTAATAGTGGATACAGTTTCAATACTAAATACTTTATTATACCCTCTTATTACCTACCGCCTCTTTTTAGCTTATCTATTTAAACAACTAGGCACAAATACTAGATAATCTGGTTGCACATTCTCTGCAATCAGAGAGTTATTAGAGTAACAAGAAGACAAACATTCTCTTCTACTTGAGGACATGATTTTATAATTTTCAATTGAGTGGGAAAATATAAAAAGACTTTAGAAGTGATGAAACTTTTGGTTAGTTATTTCAGGAATGAAAAGTTAAAGGAAGAGTAAATATTTAGTCTGGAAAACTTGGGAGCAGGGGTGTGGGGCAAAGAATTGGGGGATTAAAGTCATTCAAGAACATTTACTGATCACCTACTATGTGCTAGCCACCATGTAGGTCCTGTGGATACAGAGGTGAACTCTGATCTTGTGGAGCTGATATCTAAGTTGGGGGAGCACTTATTCAAAGAGGTTCTAATAATGTTGAACCTCAAAAGGAATGACTTTCATGCTTCCTGGAGCTTCTTGGCCCTATGCAAATGTGCACTGTCCCTTTCTACCTATGAGCTCCACATATTCAGAGGAATTAGGAGGGAAAAGCATAGTTGATCACAAAACAGGTGTTATTATCACCTTCTCTGGGGCATAGGTTATCCATTTGTCTTATATTTACATAAGCAAGAGAGGCTACTCAAGTAACTCTTCACTAGACAGAAAGATATGTCCCAAAGTGACTATCTGTATTTACATATACTGAGGATTGGCTGGCAGTTTCCCTGCTAAAATTTAAAATATATAATAACAATAATAGATAAAAGAAAATAAATACTTTCTGTGTCAGCAGGCATCTCTAGAACCCATCTATCTCAAGATTATCTCAGTGAATATTAAATAAGATAATGTAACGTGTATAGCATGGTGCTTGGCATGAGGTCAGTATTAAACACAGACACGGACACATATACACAGACACAGACACACAGACCCACACACACTTCATTCCTCCACCACTTTGAGAAGTACACTGCCCCTGTCTCTGAGAGAGAATATAAATCAGGCTCCTAATCATCTAGCACAGGCCATCAGCCCTGCCTCCTGCACATCTGGCATGTAAAGCATGTGAATCCCTCTTTAATCAACAGCTCAGAATGATGGCATTTCTGACCCTCATCAGAGAATTCAACCAGGGATTGATTGCAATGTATCTCTTGCCAAATGCTTGCTGGGACAGCATTTGATATTTGAGAGAAACTGCCTAAGGGATATGTCACCTACATGAATTCTTCTAAGCTTTCCTTGAATTATCATCAGAACACTTTACCTGGTCTACTTTATTGCAATTCTCTATAAAGTTCTTTGTTGAATTAAAATGTGCTGCTCCTTTATCTACTTTTTAGAGAGAATAATTTATATTAAAAAGTATCTGCTTAGCATGGGACCTGGTCCATAGTAGGTCCTTACTAAGCATTTGAATATCAAAAGGGTAAATCTGTTTGAACAAGAATTGTGGTTTTTTTTCCCCCTCAATACAGCCATAAGTGAAAATAACATCCATTAGAATTCCCTTTTTATTTCTTCTCTCTCTAGGGAACTGCTCTTCATCCTTCACATCTTAGCCTCATAGCACCTTCTTTCTGGTGCCCTCCCCCTCCCCAGGCAGAGTCCTAAACTCTTTCTGCCTTGCTCCTTCCTCTCTTACAGCACCTATCGCATGTTTTTGCAGTTGTTTGCACTATCGTCTCCTTGCTGGACTGTGAGCCACTTTACACTATGACTGTCTTTTTCATCTTTGTAGCCACAGTGAATGGCACAGCGTCTGGTCCACAAAGGGCTAATAAATGTTTACACGTCAAAAGATAAATAAAGCAATTCAGTGTCCCTTATATAAACGCCACCTGAAGACTTTTCCTTAAATTCAGTAACAGGAAAGCTTGATTATTTCCAATATATTTTTATTGAGTTTATGCTTTTTTCAAAACACTTTCCTGATATAATAGAGATCTTTGTGTTCCTTACCACCAAGGACGTCTCCATCAGGTGAGGGAGACAGACATAGCTACAGGCATATTCAAGGCAATCTGGAATTCAATGTTCTAATGGCAGTACACAGAAAGAGCTCAGGGGAGTGTGCGGGCAGTGTGGAAGAGATTAATTCCAACATGGAGATAAAGGAGGCTTGTTGCTTAAGACTGCCTTTGAATGGATAGAATTTTGACAGACATATGGGGATGAGTAGCAGATGCCAGGTAGAACAAACATTTCTTTACTTGTCTCTGACTCTGTGGTTTCTGAATACATGAACTGTATTTCCACCTTTGTATTTACAATGCTTAGTATGGCCTTGGCATATGGCAACTTTTCAAGAGACGCTTGCTGGAAAATAAAGTTTACAAATATGAAGGTAAATAAAACTGGAAAGTTTGGTTGAAACCAAAGGGTAGCCATTGAAAGTTCTTGAGTTGGAGAGGGATGCAATCAGATCAGGGCGTCTGTGAAGGATAAACTGGAGAGGAAAGAAATTGAACCAGGGGAACAGCTAGCTGATACTTCAAAGGTACAGGTGAGAGTCAATGAAGATGTGAATTAAGCAGTGGAAGAGGAAGGAAGGGATGAGTGTCTTCTGGTTTTAAGTTTACATTTCTCTTACTTCTCCTTTAAAAATCACCAAAGCAATAAGAAGGACTAGAATAAAACATGTGTTCCATCACTGGTGAAACTAGGAAAAGAGACGTAATCCCAAACCACAATATATAAAGACAAAAGCTATTTGGAATGTTGGGAATTGATTTGGCAGAGCAGAGAAAGCTTAAAAGATTAAAGTTAGGGGACTGTGGATGGGTATATCAGTGAGAAGCAATGCTGTTCATTCTGAAGAACCCAAAAGAGAACAAAAGCCTAGAGGTACTAAGTGCTATGGAAGGTGGAGGTGTATATAGTTGAAAAAAAGAGGAATTCATTGGAAGTGTGTAAAAGGATTGGTTAGACCTCAAAGACTCCACCCTGTACCTCCAGGTGATTATCCCTCTCTCAGTTTGATGCGAGAGAAGAGATTTATTCTCTAAAGCAATTGAACCAGAAGGCCTCTGAATTCAGAGACACCAGGCATGGCAGAGAGCTTGGATGAGGTGGCCAACTGAAAAGAGAGGAATTACATGAAGGGCTGCATCTTGAATAGTGAGGTACTAAGTCCCCTTCCCCTACGCTATAGAAGACAAGCTGCCTTTACACCCTCATGAGAGGAGACTGAAGCATCCTTCTCTGGAGAATCCCAATGGCCCTGGCAAAGGAGGAGGGAAGGGCGCGCGTGCACACGCACACACACACACACACACACACACACACACACACACACGCTTCCCCAAGGAAAACATCCAGTCCCTAATTTGAACTCCAGCAGTCATCAAGCCTTGCCCAATCACAGAGGACTTCTAATTAGTCTTTTAGTGTCTCACTTTTAAAAATAAACAGAAAGTACAGGGTCTAGAAAGGCTGACAACATAAAAAGCAGAGAGAGAAAAAAAGAACTCCAAGAAAACAAGGAGCAGAAGAAAACTTACTTTAAGGAAAATGGTAATTAGCATCCTCAGAGGCTATGAAAAAGGAACAATAAGAGAATAAGAAAAAGCTTTTGTAAATTAGCAGTATAATTAAATTAAAAATTCAAAAGAAAAATTGGAAGATTAAGTTGAAGAAATCTCATTCAAAGCAGAACACAGGGACAAAGATATAAACCATAAGAGAGAAAAAGATAAGGAAATTGGAGGGTTCAACCTCTGATATCAAACTAATAGAGGTTATAGAAAGATTGAACAGAGAAAATGGATGAAACAAAATTATCAAGGAAATAATTTGAGGACACTTTGGAAAACCAAAATACCAAGGTATTAAAAGACTAAAAAGTGTTCCTTCCAAAATAAATTTTTTAAAAGGCTGCACCAGGACACATCATAAAATTTCAGTATGCCAGGGCTAAAGAATTGATAGAAAAATATTCCAGAAAGAAAAACAGTTTACATATAAAGGTTTAGTAACTAGCAGCTACCCTGGAAGCTAGAAGACAGTGAAGAACTACATTCAGTATTATGAAGAAAAATTATTTCCACTCTAGGAATGTATAATTAGCCAAACTATCAAGATTTGTGATGACAGAATAAAGATATTTTAGACATACAAAAATCTCAACAAACCTACCTCCAATGTATTATGTCTGGAGAAGCTAGTAGGCGATATGCTCCACTCAACAAGGAAAGAGGAAGCATGAGATCCGAGAAGAATGGGAGAAAGGTGAAGAAAATTTCCAGGCTAGTGGTGAAGGAAAGTCTCAGGACAAGAGCCATGTAGCTGACTAGAGAGGAACCAGTCCATAGAACAGGAAGATTAAAGGCTCAGGAGATAATTCTCTAGGCAAAAAAAATATATACATATATATTATCATACCATATATATATGTATATATATGGTATGATAGCAAACTGCATTTGGTAAGTCATTGGAGGAAATGGGAGGATTGAATGCATAGTCATTGGTACATAGAATACTAAGAAAATGGGGGAAAAAAAAGGCACATATTAACCCTGCAGAAAAACTACAGTTGAACAAGGAAGCAACCACAATAATAGTACACTACTTGATATAGGAGTAAACAGTACTTATGTGGTCCCAATTAAGTTGAATATTGAATATTGATTGAAATGAAATTGTGATGTAACTATTTAGATAAAAAGATAAAAGAGGAGCTGTCATGGGGTGAGTTTGAGAAAGTGAAGTAATCATTCGTCATCAGAGAAATTCCGTACATAGTAACGGATACTGGAGAATCAAGAAAAAGCCATACAGGCTTATTACCTAGAATCATAAAGGTAAATACTGGAGGAAATAGCTAAGAGAATTGAAAATGGCTACAGATTGGTTAGGCTACTATATATGATGGTGAAGGTTATGCATTACACAAGTCTGGAGGGTGCCATTCCCATCGCAAAGTGTTTAAATGGTGCCTCCCAAATTGAGTTTTGCACAACCTACACAGCTTTATGCAGGAGTTCTGCCTTTTGGAAGCAGGACCAGTATGGGGCAGGTTGATGAGAGAAAGGGATTGCTCTATTCAGTTATATACATTTTAGCACTATTTGCCTTTTAAAATATGTGTTTGGATTTTTAAAAATCTAAAATAGAAAAGAAAGGAGAGGATGGATTTGAGATATATTTATGAAACAGCTTATTAGGATTTGTCAGTCTCTGAGGAATAGTCAGATGAAAAGAAGACAGTAAAGAGAGGGGAGAATAATCAGTTACATAGGGAGAAAAAACAGAGGAAGTTAGGATCATAGAAGTCAGGCGAGTTACCAGAAATAGATAGTGGACAACAGCGCCACATGCTGGTCAGCAGGAAATTATACATGTTTTGGTATGAGAAGTCCTGGGACTGAGCCTCACTCAGCTCCGTCACCCTCCCATCCGCTGTTCCCTCATCTTGAAAATAGTGATGATGATACCAACCTCACAACACCACTTTGCTGTTGCTCTCCTGAAATATAGAGTGGCAATCTTGCTGGAGTAAGAAATCATTTTCAGCATCCGGTTTTACATCTTGGCAACACTCTCCTCAAACTAATGTAAGGATTACCTGGGGAAAGTGCTATGCTATTAGAAATGATTTTATTTTCAGAGTTATATTAATTATTCCCAAGGCCCTTGGGAAGACGTTTTTCTTTTAAATTAGACTGGGGTTAAGCTCTACTTCTTTGAAGCGGAGAGCTGCAGCTGGGATTTCTGAGGCTTTTGGAGACTCCCATGGAAATTCTCTGGCCCTGAAGAGTAGCTGTAGGGGACTGTCGGCCTCTTGCTGGATAGGGAGAATAAGCTCTTTTCTGCTGCAGGATTCTAGCTGCAAGATGAGCTTCCCTTCCTCTGGGAGTAGACACAGAACAGGGTTATTAAAGTGATGCTGTCTCAACTGAGTCCAGGTCTGGCTTTCAGGAAAGACAAGTTGGATCTTGAGCCTGGACACATCTAGCCTAAAGCCTGAGCCCATGAAAGAGCAAGGAATATCTGGAAGAAGAAAAATCTGGAGTGGAGTGCTGTTCCAAATTCACCAAAATCCATATCCTCTTCTCGCTTCAGGAAGGAGTCCTTCTTGCATTGACCAATCCCTGTAAAACCAGGCAAGGCTGTGGAGGAAGCCCCTAGAGTCTCTCAGCACCAAGAGAACGCCTCCTGCTTCACTCTTTTTAGCTGCATGGAAAATAATAATAACGATAACAACATCAACAGTTTTATAGAGCATACTATATGCCAGGCACTGTCTTCAGCACTTTACTTAGATTAACTTTTGTACAGGTGAGGAAACTGAGGCACAAAGAAATTAAACAACTTGCCTAATATTAGAGACATGCCAAATATTAAAGGCTTTGTGTTTTGGCTAATGCTATTTCTTTATCCTGAAGTGAAGAGCAATGGAGTGATAGAAATTAGATGGGATTTGAAATTAAATTCATCTCTATCTGTCTAGTCTATTTCCAGCTGTGGCAGAGATTGCTAACTGTCTTCTGGATATCAACTTTCCCTCTATCTAGAAATAACAGAACACTTTTTTTTTTTAAACATCTTTATTGGAGTATAACTGTTTTACAATAGTGTGTTAGTTTCTCCTTTACAACAAAGTGAATCAGTTATACATA
>NC_041217.1:86607812-86612658 GCF_002837175.3 Physeter macrocephalus | reverse complement strand
GTTGTTACGTCTCCTTTTTCATTTCTAATTCTATTGATTTGAGTCTTCTCCCTTTTATTCTTGATGAGTCTGGCTAATGGTTTATCAATTTTATTTATCTTCTCAAAGAACCAGCTTTTAGTTTTATTGATCTTTGCTATTGTTTCCTTCATTTCTTTTTCATTTATTTCTGATCTGATCTTTATGATTTCTTTCCTTCTGCTAAATTTGGGGTTTTTTTGTTCTTCTTTCTCTAGTTGCTTTAGGTGCAAAGTTAGGTTGTTTATACGAGATGTTTCCTGTTTCTTAAGGTAGGATTGTATTGCTATAAACTTCCCTCTTAGAACTGCTTTTGCTGCATCCCATAGGTTTTGGGTCGTCGTGTCTCCATTGTCATTTGTTTCTAAGTATTTTTTGATTTCCTCTTTGATTTCTTCAGTGATCACTTCGTTATTAAGTAGTGTATTGTTTAGCCTCCATGTGTTTGTATTTTTTATAGATCTTTTCCTGTAATTGATATCTAGTCTCATAGCGTTGTGGTCAGAGAAGATACTTGATATGATTTCAATTTTCTTAAATTTGCCAAGGCTAGATTTGTGACCCAATATATGATCTATCCTGGAGAATGTTCCATGAGCACTTGAGAAAAATGTGTATTCTGTTGTTTTTGGATGGAATGTCCTATAAATATCAATTAAGTCCATCTTGAGAACACTGACTTTTGTATGGACACATCACTGACAATCTAAGAGACTGTTTGATCATGTGACTAAAATTTAAAAATGATATATAGGTGAAAATGTTATGTGGGATTTCTGAAAATTTTCTTATATTGAATGTAGTTAGCCCTTCTTCCTCCTTTCTCCATTCTGTTCTTTGGAGTGTTGGTGTGATAGCTAGAGTCCCAGCAACTATCTTGCACCACAGAGTTGGGGACCACACATCAAGGATGATGGAGCAGAGATTCTGAAAAATCCTGGGTCTCTGCTGACCATGCAATGGCCATGTCAGCCCTGAATTACCTGCCTTTGGACTTCTGCCTCATTTATACTTTTATTTTTCAGGTTTTGTTATTCATAGGAACTTGGGGTCCGAGTCAACCACCAACTAGGTGATCACAATGCCATAATAAATTTAACAGAGGAAAAAAAATAAAGCAGGTGAAACGTCAACCTAGCCATAACAATTCTCAGTAGGACATTCATAGAACATTTAACCTCGAACAGTGAACCCTTCTTGATATGTCCTTTAAGATGCACTGAAACCATTTTTAAGGGTACTGTCCAGTAGTATTAAGTACATTCACATTGTTGTGCAAACATCACTACCATCCATCTCTCCAGAATTCTTTTTATCTTGGAAAACTGAAACTCTGTACCCATTAAAGAGTACTCTCCACTCCCCCTCTTCTCAGACCCTGGAAACCACCATTCTACTTTTTGTCTCTATGAACTATTCTAGATCTCTCATATAAGTGGAATCATAGAATATTTGTCTTTTTGTAACTGATTTATTTCACTTAGCATAATATCTTCAAGGTTTATCCGTGTTGTAACATTTGTCAGAATTTGCTTCCTTTTTAAGGTTGAATAATATTCCATTGCATGTACATACCACATTTTGTTTATCTATCATCTATTGTGTGGGTATCACACCAGTGTTATCAAGTCTTTCGCATACAATCTTTTAAAAGTCCAGGACACATCCCTGTTTATCTCACTCCATTTGAATGATGTCCATTAGACATCAGAATCACATTCCAACTCCTCCAACTCTTAGAGCAGTGAAAGGCATGTTCTGCACAAGCATCAGGAATTGGGATCAATATCAAAATCATGTAGCTTTTCTCATAAGCACTTCTTGTCCATAGAAGCTATAACAGGCACTCTCAGGTGCTTTCCTATGGCTTTGAGTTTTCTTAGGCAATAAGAAGTCTATGATAAAGTCATTTGAAAAATTCCTGGATGGCCTCCTCTGATTTATGCTTTACATGTTTCTTCCCTGTCAAGCAAGGCACCAGGAGGGTAAGTGCTATATTTGCTGGAGCAGAGTGTGAATATAATCATTTTAAGGTAATGCCAATCCATTCAGAGGAGATGAGAGGAGAAACCTCTCCTTTGAGGCATCTAAGGTTTAAAAGATTCTTTGATGGTAACAGCTCAAATAGAGCAAGAAAAACCTGGTACATTTATTGCCTGTCCCCTGATCTCCCCAGCACAATCATAAGTACAGATAGGCTCCAGGGAAGCTATGCAAAAATAAGTGAGGGGGAAAATGTATACTTTTTACTCAGACCACAGCAAAAAAAAGGGCTGGCCACAACATAAAATGTACAATATAGATAGAAATGTAAGTTCCCTGAGATTCATTCTATGTGCTACCATTCTGTACCACTGTTTTTTGAAGAAAGTACATTTGGCAAGGATTTTTTAAAAATTTAGATTAATAAATCTATCTGTGAAAGAATTGTCTATGGGAATCTACTCATTCCATAAAAACTTGAAACAAGGGCTCATTGGAATCACTGCCAATCCTGGTGTTTAGATCTCCAGAGATGTTATTTGAGCCCGGAGAATAAACACAGATTATCCTCAAAAGGAGACTGTTTGTCTGAGCAGACTGGGCAGTGTGTGGTAAGGCGGGAGAGTCTTCACCTTATCAGGAAAATGAATCAAAGCCAGGAGAAAGGAATTCTGTTCAAGCACGCTGTGGAGCAAAGGTTGAATGAGATAAGGGTGGCCCATTCACCACAACTGCTATCAAAATTCCTAATTTTTCCTCTTGACAGTTACAGAAATAAATAGCACCCCCCACCATGGAAAAAGAATGTCCTAAAATGAAAGGTGACTTTAAGCATGTTAGTTTGAGGGGAACAAAGAGCTGACCTTTGAAAGCATGCTTTAGACTCTATTCTGGATCCCATCTGAAGGGTCCATACACAAAGTACAGCATCTGCCCTTTTAAGCATCCCTTGAGTGCTTTACTTGACTTGAACACTTAAAACTCGTCAGCAAAGAACCTTAAAACTCTCAGAAAACCTAACACACCGGAGTCTTTACCATAGGATCTCAACTGGTCATGTTTGAAGTGAGGCTCTTTAGTTAACAAGGAGCAGCAAGCACACACACATGCCACCCCTGGCCTTCTCATAGAGCAGCATAGCACGGGGCGGGGGGTGGGGATCACCACAGGGCCGACACTCTGGAGTAAGAGCATGAGTTTTCATCCTGGCTGTACTGCTTCCTAGCTGTGAGTCTCTGGGCATATTATGTAAAATCTCTATACCTCAATTCCCTCATCTGTAAAATGGCAATAGAAATAATATATACTGACTAGTGTGCCTATGAAGATTAAATGTGATCATTCATATACAGTGCTTAGAACTAGGGCTGGCATATGCCACATATTTAACAATTGTTACCTATTATTACTAATTTTATCATTAGATAATTTATCCTGTGCTCCCAGTAAATGGCCCACATGTACCTGGCCTCATTCCTGTGGTGTAAGGTAGTCCAACCAGTTCCTGGAAATGGAGTATCTTCAGGGTGTCCAGGTGAGATCACTTGCCTTGAGGCGAGACTTGGTTGGGACTCAGCCAAGGAAGAATTCCTCAGGGCTCTCTAAAGTGAGAAGGTAGCTCAAGAGCTTATCAGTGTAGCACTCCAGGGGAAGTGACCCTCCCTGAGATTGTGAGGGAGGCTCTTCAGCCAGGCTGTGCAGTAATGGCCTTGGACCAGAGAAGGATTTACAGCAAAGCTAGCAAAACTTAGCTCCAGGACCCTTAACTTGCATGGACTTGCTCCAAGGCCCTGGGCAATGCCTGCCAATTTAATAGTCATAATTTTCTATTATTTTTCTTAAAGAGGTATCCCTAATTATATAATCTTTGGACCCCACAAAATCTGAATCCATCCCTACATAGTACTTGTCATGGAGAGAAAGCACATATTTTGTAGGGTCCTATAAATGGACTGATCGTAACTTTCATGGAAGCCATTGATAAGAAGTGGGGGAATTTTCATTTTGGCCTCAGCCAGCAGTTCTCCACTTCAAGGTGTGCTGGAGGTATATGAGAATGATCAGATTTTCTTTCTCAAGATACACGTACTTGGTGGGGAAGAGTCTCATCAAGTTTTTTCCCCAGGTAATTTTAACACACTCCTCCAAATTGGCTGACCACCGTTAGGCTGGATTATGGGGCTCTACCTCCGTAGAATATAGTATGTTTTCTCTTCGACCTGCAGTGGAAGCTGTGGTGCATCACTCAGATTCCCTCCCCCTCCCCCCAGGAGTATTACCTGCTGATAGCACACACCCACCAAGTCCCCTTGCCACCAGCATTGCCCTCAAGGGAAGGAACTTCTTACCCAAGATTACACTGCCTGGTATGTTCAGGGTTCTAGTGAATAAAGGCTCAGTCCCCAATCTCAAACTGCCATATCTCTGAGGGTCCATCTCGGTTTCAGAGCTCCCCATGGGACTAAGACCTCGGTTACAACTGCATCCTAGTTCAACTTATCCTTCTATCCGTCCTGCTTCTCTCACTTTCTTACAAGTGCTGTTTCTGAGTGCCCTCCCCGACAAACCTCCTGAATGCAAGTTTCTGCCTCAGTCTGTTTCCCAGGGAACCTGACCCAGGACATACTTCAATAACCCTTATCCCCCCTGCCCCCACTTCTTTACAGCATCCCAGAAGAGAAACTTTTAAAGTTATCAGAAATATGGTAAATTGGGCTTCCCTGGTGGCGCAGTGGTTGAGAGTCCTCCTGCCGATGCAGGGGACACAGGTTCGTGCCCCGGTCCGGGAAGATCCCACATGCCGCGGAGCGGCTGGGCCCGTGAGCCATGGCAGCTGAGCCTGCGT
>NC_041217.1:86598443-86607734 GCF_002837175.3 Physeter macrocephalus | reverse complement strand
GAGGCCCGCGTACCGCAAAAAAAAAAAAAAAAAAAAAAAAGAAATATGGTAAATTTGTGGGACGTACATTATAGACATATGAAGTCAGCTATATAAATTCCTAGGTAAAACAAATTAAACTATAGAAATAAAAAAGATTATTTGGAGATGATTTAAAAATAAACTAAACCAAATGCTTATAGATTAAAGAAACACATTAGATGGGGCTTCCCTGGTGGCACAGTGGTTGAGAGTCCGCCTGCCGATGCAGGGGACACGGGTTCGTGCCCCGGTCCGGGAAGATCCCACATGCCGCGGAGCGGCTGGGCCCGTGAGCCATGGCCGCTGAGCCTGCGCGTCTGGAGCCTGTGCTCCACAACGGGAGAGACCACAACAGTAATAGGCCCGCGTACCGCAAAAACAAACAAACAAACAAAAAAACACAACAACACATTAGATTAGGTAAAATAGACAAAGTTCAAAATAAAAAGATAAAATGCTAGAAGTCAAGATTTTAGGAAGTAAAAAGAAATGAGATTAAGATTTCAAATGAAAAGCTAAAACCCAGGATATGAAAAGATGAAAATGTATAGGATTTGAGGATTAGGAATAAAATTCAAGAACTAAAAGGAAAAAGAAAAAGAATTTAGGAATGATTTAAAAAATAAAAGCAATTCCTCAAAAGGTGAAACAGAGAATCACCATGTGATCAAACAATCACTTCTAGGCATATACCCCCCAAAATTGAAAGTAGGGTCTCAAGCAGATACTTGTACACCCATGTTCATAGTAGCGTTATTCACAATAGCCTCAAAGTGGAAACAATCCAACTGTGGATAAAGAAAATGTGATATACACATACAATGGAATATTATTCAGCCTTAAAAAGGAAGGAAATTCTGATACACGTTACTACATGGATGAATCTTGAAGACATTCTGCTGAATGAAATAAGCCAGTCACAAAAAGACAAAGAGTGTGTGGTGCCACTTATATGAGGTGCCTAGAGTTGTTAAATTCACAGAGAGAAAACAGAATGATTGCTACCAAAAGCTGAAGGGAGTGGGGAAATGAGGTGTTGTTATTCAGTGGTACAGAGTTTCAGTTAGGAATGATGAAAAGTTTTGGAGATGGATAATGGTGATGGTTGCACAATGTGAATGTTGTACTTAATACCACTGAATTATACAATTTAAAATTATTAAAATGGTAAATCTTACATTATGTTTACCACAATAAAAAAGTCTCCCCCAAAGTTAAAAAATCAAAGCAAAAAGTTCACAGATTAGAGAAACATAGAGTTAACTAAAAGGAAGAGAGAGAGAGGATAAACCTGGCCAAGCTGACAAGCTTTGGCTCTGAGCAGAGCTCAGTGGAGTGATGGGGGGCCGTGCTCGTTCACGGAGGAGGTGGGAGCAATGCGGTGCCCCTGCTCTCACTGCACGCCACGCTCATGTTCCTGCCAAAGGCACATTTTTCAGCTGGGTCTTCTAGCAACAGGGAACATGCATCCTGGGTCAGACTCCCCCTGAAACTTCTCAGGCCCCTTCCATAATCCATGTTGAGAAGAGGAAGTGTTTCTGAGCAGGTCTTACCTGGAGGGAGAGACCCCTCGCACAGAAATGGAGAGGGGAGCGTCAAAGCCAAGATGGACGCTCCTGACTCACTCAACTCTTTTAACCAGCACATTTGCGGGCAGTGCTATTTTAAGCTGTGTCTGAAGGAACTCTTTCCCATGGGTTGCAATGGAAGTCTTGGCAGCTATCCCTCTGGCTTCCTGACAATTGTCCCCTCTTTCCTGACATTCATCCCAGCCCATAGTTCTAGCACTGAGACTCCTTCTCACAGGGACACTTGGGTGATGAAGAAACCTCCGAGGAGGAAGCTGCTTTTCCGGGTCTGGAGGAAGTGGAAAGGCAAATTTGACGTGAATTTTACCTGGTTCTGCTCCTATGTGAACTGTGAACGGCTGCCAAGCATTCCCACCCAGCTGCAGCCAACACCAGTGTTTCTCTTCATTCCTCAAAACTCTGGATTTTCCAGGAAGACATCCTAAATTAATTCCATTTGTGATGTTCCCTTAAGATTCAGTAATTTATTTGTTCATTTCTTTATTCATTTAGCTATCATTTTATTCTACAAATATCTATTCAACAAATATTTATTGAGTGTTTAATATGTGCCATTGTGTTAGAAATTGTGGTTGGAATCTTAGAGAGGTTGATTCTAGCATAAATACTTCATCTTATAGGTAGGGATACAGGCCCAGAATTGCTTTATCCAATATGACAGCCACTAGCCATATATAGCTATTTAAATTTAAATTAAGATTAATAAGTCAGTTTCTGAGTCACATTATTTACATTTCAATTTATCAATAACCTGATGACTAATGGCTACCATGTTGGACAGTCAGATCTAGAACATTTCCAAAGGTTTCATTGAACCGTAAGGGTCTAGAGAATTAAGTGAATTGCCCTGGATCACATAGTCATTTTATAGTTCAAATAGAACATTGTGAACAACCATAGTTTTCCAGTGTCTTATGTTTCTGCCAAAATAAAAATGAGACTGAGAATTATTCTAGTTGTAAAGACCAAAACATTTGGAAGAAAACAGAACAAAAATAGAGATGTATATATATTAAAGTATCCAAGTAGTTGACTCCAGCTAGAGTAAAATATCCAGATATCCAGACTGAATGTTTTTATTCATAAAACAAGTTGTTAAAAAACCTTGAAAACATGGCTTAAACGATTACCCTGGGCCCCTGAGGGCTGTGCACTTATTTTAATTGCAGAATCACCCCTTTGGCTAAGATAGACTCAGACCATACAGACCCATCCCTGATGGAGCCAGGCAGATCCATAGGCTGCAGGGCCGTTGAGGTTTTCCATGGAGGACAGTGGCTGGGGACCCAGGGTTTGAGTTCTGTATCCAGCATTTGGATAAGTTTCTTAATTTCTCTGAGCGTCAGAATCCTCATCTCTGAAATGAGTATAATACTACCGATCTGGCAAGGCCATTTTGAAGGTCAAATGGGATGATTTATGTGGGAGTGCTTTGAAAACTTTAAAGCATTAATCAGATATTCTTGTTAAAATGCCATTCCTTTCCCCTTGGGGCTGGACACACCTGCCTCCCTCCTTGCTGCTTCATAATTAAACCCTCCCACACCGTTGCTCAGACTTTGTGTGTGCCATTTCCACCTGTGCTGGGAGCGGGAGGCATGGCTCTTGACAGTAGAAGTACAAATTGTCCTGTTTTGTATTATTATTGTTGTTATTTTGAGTTTCAAAAGCAACATTGCTGGCAAACGAAATAACAAGCTGAAATTACTTCCAATGGCCAGATTACTTCAGCCTACCTCTGTCCCTGACTGATCATCTGAGCCAGCTCAGGAAAGTCTGGATTTTTTTCTTCATTACAGATGCTAGCTTGTTCTTATAGTTGGGGGCCCAGCTGAGAGGGAGTAAGGCTAGTTTTCCATTTTTCTTGAAGATTCTTTGAGTAGGAATTGGGTCATGCCATCTGACATAAACAGAAATGTTTATGTCAAGCAATGCAGCTGAGTATACATGGCCTAGGTGTGTTGTCATCTGCAGGCAGGTGCGGTGCTTGCCAGATTGGGTGGGGTGGGTGTGTAGGAGATGGGCGTTCAGTGTGCAGCATGACAGCACAGTAGTTAAAGGCTGGTCTCCAGAGTTCAAGGCCCACTGCTGTCACTTCCTAGGTGTGTAACTCTGGGTAAGCTTCTGAATCTCTGGTGTCAGATTCCTCAGCTGTTCAGTAGGGAGTTGGGCTGGGGGGGCTCTGAGGTACCTCTGACCTTGACCTTCCACGGCCCCAATTCCCCACACTCATCTCTGCCCGCAGCAGGTAGTCTGGTCTGAGTAAGAGGCTGTGATGGGGGAACAGAGGCTGAGGGCTACTGCTGTGTGCATATGTTTGAAGGCGCCTCAAATGACAAAAGTGTCTGAGCAAATCTTTCTCCTGTCTTCGCCAACATTGATTTTTCCAAATGTGGGATCGATGCACTGTTGAGATGGGAGGGGAAGAGTGCACGATGTTCTCTGAGACCAGTGAGGGCAGGCCCTTGCAGAGCTGTCTCCTTCCATCGCCAGCCTTTGTGATTCTTCCTGGGGTTTCTGCAGGCATGATCGATGCTGACAACACTGAGAAGGATGGGAGGTGGCAGGAAGCATGAGGAAGCACTGTTTTCCCTGGCTTGGTGTCCAGGGACAGATGCCATTTGACTTCTAGTCACAGCTTCACTACTTCCTGTCTCTGGAACCCTGAGTCAGTCCCTCTCAGGACCTCAGTTTCCTACTCTCTCAAAGAAGATAATTGTATCTGAGGTTATTCTGGAGCCTTAAAGGGCACATGAAAACTGCTCATTGTCAACTTCATGAGATGCATGTGTTTTTTCCTCTTTTGGGGAAGTTTCCAGTCCTCAACAGAAACTATTCACAAATACCCCCCAACCTTTGGGATGGATACTAAAAGCTTTGGCTTCTCAGGGGTACAGTTCTGCCACAGTGGCAAGAGAATCTAAGAGCATAGCCAGGACTTTCTACTTGGCATCCAAAGCAGGGTCTGGGTGAGGAGCATGTAAATCTGTACTAAAAACTTCACTCAGCAGGAAAGACAGTATGAGGACCAGAGCTTGATGTTGGATGCACAAAGGTAAGCTGATGGTCCAGAAGGGAAGGCAAATTGGTTAGACAATGGCAGTCTATGGTGGAGGGTGTGTAGGTGCTATGGGTGCATAGAACAGGGACATCAAACCCAGGCAAAGTGGTGGCAGGGAGAGAGCAGGGAGGGGGGTCTTCCTGGAGAAGATGATGGCAAAGCTGGGTCCCAAAGGATCGGTGGGAGTTAGTAGGAAAGGGAATTCAAAGCCGAGAGTATTGCATGTATCTAGTGCAAGAAGTGGCTGGAGTGTAGAATCTGCTGTGGGGGATATGGGGCGTTGGGGGAAACCAGAAGTGGCACCAAGAGAAGAAGGAAGGGAGCAGAATAGAATTTTCTTCTGACTTCCGATTTAAAAATGCTGTAACCATCATGACAACCAGAGAGGGTAAGTGATTTGCCCAAGATCGTACTGGGGAAAAAAATGACCCCAAAGTGTGTTGGGGATGAGGTGGGCATGGATATGGCTACAACACTGCTCCCAAGACTGCCTGCCAGAGATTTTCCCGTGAGATGTTGCTGAAGGTGATTATCACAACAAGAGGTGTTTCATAGCATGTTAATAATACACTAAACGTGAGGTATTTCCTGATGTGCCACATTTCCTCTTCCAGGAGAGACTAATTAAACTCTGGGGACAGGAATTGTGTGTGTGAGAACACGGAGTGAAATCAGGCTAATGTGACATTTCACACTCTTTCCGTGACCTTGGCTGATAACTTCTATTCAGTGAATCTTGGTTCCTCATTCTTCATGCAGATACCTTCCTGAGGCTTGAGCAGTAATCATTTCGAAATGGGATAGTCAAGTCCCAGATTTAGAAAAAACTCCCCTCCCCAGCAGTACTGCCCTTCAATAGGAACTAACATTTTCAAATGCAAGAAATGAAAACCCAGATCAGCTTAGTAATTTCCCCCAGAAGATACCAGTAAGCCAAGGGCGAAAGGAGCTAGAACCTGGCTCCCTGTTTCCTGACCCAAAACACTTTGCCCTATGCCTGCCTGGGGTGAAGGCGCTGTTTTATCCTGCCTGTGCTAGAGGTGATAGGGACGCCAGAAAGTTATATCCCATGTGTGGGACCACTCTGAGCCTTCTCTGCATGGTCGTAGATAACCCCACCTATTAAATCCCTGCAGAGGCACTGGAGTATAAGAGTTCCGTTGCCATCCACCCCAAACCCCACTCTGACCTTTGTTTTCATGATCAACACGGTTTAAAAGGTAAAATAAGCGAGGAGGATCTAGAACATGGGAATGCTAATTTAGGAATTAAGCCACTTTATGCCAGTTAATGAAGCTAATGTCAGCTAATGTCCAAATGCCCGACAACTAAATCTGCCCTGATGGGTGTCCTCAATGAGAGCTAAAGCTTTCAGGGGTCTAAGATGTGAAAGCATAGCAGCAACACAGAGGAGCAAACCAACCCCTCATCTTGATTTGCCTTCCTTTCCCTTCCTTTGCATCAAACGACCATGCTCTATATCCAGGGGCCTCAGGAGGGTGTGACATTCCCCAGCCTGGGATGATGCTTGGCTAATACCATTGTCCCTCTGTCCCAACCCCTCTCCCACACCCCTTCCCTCACCCGCTTTTCTCCTCAGCAGACAAATCATGCCCCGGACAGAAATGTCTAGACACCTGCGTGGACATAGCCTGCGGCAAGGGTCCTGAGCATCAGGAATGTCTGTAATCATCATGATCTCCAAGATCCTGGGCCAGGCACCAGGGAAACTGAATTGGGAAGAGCTGCAACCCGGCGTTCTGGAGGATTCTCCCCAGCACGCTGGTAGGTGGGCTTAACAGCTGCTGACTCAAGATTTCCTGCGGTGACGCTCTGCCCTCTGGTGGTGGATCTGTAGAAATTATCACATCCCCTTGGTGGCCTGATTCCAAGATCATCTGTGACTTGAGCCCCAAACCTGAGCTGGGTTTTCCTAAAAGCCACCAGAGAAGGGCCCTGTTCCTCCCGGCTACCTGCAGGAGACAGAGAAGGAGCATGCGCGGGGATGTTTAGAAAAGAATGCTGAACTGGCTACCTGGACGTTGTTTAAACAACAGCAGGCTTTATCTAAAGGAACAGTCTCCCGTAACTCCTGTGGTGACACAGGGGGAAGGACTGCTCCTAGACAATAGTGTAAATATAGCCTTTTTTTTCTACCTCCCCCATCCCCTCAGTCCTCTAAGTCTCTCTTCCTCTGTCTCCTAGGACCAGGACTTGTCAAGACTGTTCCAGAGAGAGATTTTGGTGGATTGCAGAACACACTCATTAGCTGCACTTCTAGGAAGAATGCTCCAGGTTGATCAGGTAGATTCCATGCTATGCTAACCCTCTTTAAAGTTAAAAATAATCATAACAACAAATTCTTCTATAGTGCTTACTCTGTGCCAGGCAATATTCTAGTCTATTGTCATGTGTTTACTCATTTAATACTCACAACAGCTTTAAGAGGTAAAAAACTGCTTTACCCCCATTTTATGGGTGAGGAAACAGACTCAGAGAGGGTAAATAACTTGTCAGGTAGAAGTAGCATAACTGGAGGTTGAGCCTAGAACATCTCTAAGCTACTCTACTATCCTGCTTGTCTTACTTCTCCTGACTCAAAATAGTAGGTCAGTGGAGGCAGACAGCCTGTACACAGAGAAGTGATTAGGGTTAGAGACTAGAATCACCTGAGAGATCCCACAAAGGGAAAAAGACAAAGGCTGGGTGGCCCCTCTGAAACAGATTCTGCAAGGAAAGTGTCATCTGAGATGGACCCCACAAGGGCCAGTCTCCAAACAGGATTGTAATAACAATGGCTTCCATAAGATGAATCAAGGATTAACAAATTTAGGTACTTCCCTGGTGGCCCAGAGGATAAGAATCTACCTGCCAATGCAGGGGACACGGGTTTGATCCCTGGTCCAGGAAGATCCCACATGCCATGGAGCAACTAAGCCCGCGTGCCACAACTACTGAAGCCCACATGCCTAAAGCCTGTGCTCTGCAACAAGGGAAGCAACTGCAATGAGAAGCCCGCACACCACAACGAAGAGTAGCCCCCGCTTGCCGCAACTAGAGAAAGCCTGTGTGCAGCAACAAAGACCCAACACAGCCAAAAAATTTAAAATAAAATTAAATCTTTAAAAAAAAATTTAGGGGGGGACCTTCAAGAAGGCGGAGGTGTAAGATGTGGAGATGACCTTCTTCCCCACAAATAAATCAAAAATACATCTGCATGTGGAACAACTCCCACAGAACACCTACTGAATGCTGGCAGAAGACCTTAGACTTCCCAAAAGGCAAGAAACTACCCACGTACCTGGCCGTGTGGCTGACAGGGTCTTGGTGCTCCGGCCAGGTGTCAGGCCTGAGCCTCTGAGGTAGGAGAGCCGAGTTCAGGACATTGGTCCACCAGAGACCTCGGGCCACACATAATATCAATCGGCTAGAGCTCTCCCAGAGATCTCCATCTCAACACTAAGACCCAGCTCCACACAATGACCAGCAAGCTCCAGTGCTGAACACCCATTACCAAGCAACTAGCAAGACAGGAACACAACATAACCCATTAGCAGAGAGGCTACCTAAAATCATAATAAGTTCACAGACACCCAAAAACACACCACTAGATGTGGTCCTGCCCATCCAGAAAGACAAGGTCCAGCCTCATGCACCAGAACACAGGCATCAGTCCCCTCCACCAGGAAACCTACACAACCCGCTGAACCAACATTACCTACTGGGGGCAGACACAAAAACAATGGGAACTACAAACTTGCAGCCTGAGAAAAGGAGACCCCAGACAAAGTAAGCTAAGCAAAATGAGAAGACAGAGAAATATGCAGTAGATGAAGGAGCAAAATAAAAACCCACCAGACCAAACAAATGAAGAGGAAATAGGCAGTCTACCTGAAAAAGAATTCAGAGTAATGATAGTAAAGATATCCAAAATCTTGGAAACAGAAAGGAGAAAATACAAGAAACGTTTAACAAGGACCTAGAAGAAATAAAGAGCAAACAAACAGTGATGAAAATACAATAAATGAAATTAAAAATTCCCTAGAAGGAATCAATAGAAGAATAACTGCGGCAGAAGAACGGATAAGTGACCTGGAAGATAAAATAGTGGAAATAACTACTGCAGAACAGAATAAAGAAAAATGAATGAAAAGACTTGAGGACAGTCTCAGAGACCTCTGGGACAACATAAAACACAACAACATTTGAATTATAGGGGTCCCAGAAAAAGAAGAGAAAAAGAAAGGCTCTGAGAAAATATTTGAAGAGATTATAGTTGAAAACTTCCGTAATATGGGAAAGGAAATAGTCACAAGGGAGTGACAGGAAATATTTAAAGTGATGAAAGGGAAAAATCTACAACAAAGATTACTCTACCCAGCAAGGATCTCATTCAGATTTGATGGAGAAATTAAAACCTTTACAGACAAGCAAAAGCTAAGACAACACAGCACCACTAAACCAACTTTGAAACAAGGAACTTCTAAGCTAAAGGAACTACTCTAGGCAGGAAACACAAGGGAAGGAAAAGACCTATAAAAACAAACCCAAAACAATTAAGAAAATGGTAATAGGAACATACATATCAATAATTACCTTAAATGTAAATGGATTAAATGC
>NC_041217.1:86597039-86598133 GCF_002837175.3 Physeter macrocephalus | reverse complement strand
TATTACAAGAGACAAAGAAGGACACTACATAATGATCAAGGGATCAATCCAAGAAGAAGATATAACAACTGTAAATATTTATGAGCCCAACATAGGAGCACCTCAATAGGTAAGGCAAATGCTAACAGCCATAAAAGGGGAAATTGACAGTAACACAATCATAGTAGGGGATTTTAACACCCCACTTCCACCAATGGACATCATTCAAAATGAAAATAAATAAGAAACACAAACTTTAAATGACGCATTAAACAAGATGGACTGAATTGATATTTATAGGACATTCCACCCAAAAACAACAGAATACAATTTCTTCTCAAGTACTCAAGGAATATTCTCCAGGATAGATCAAATCTTGGGTCACAAATCAAGCTTTGGTAAATTTAAGAAAGTTAAAATCATATCAAGATTGTTCGTATCTTTTCCAACTACAATGCTATCAGACTAGATATCAATTACAGGAAAAAAATCTGTAAAAAATACAAACACATGGAGGCTAAAAACTACACTACTAAATAACCAAGAAATCAATGAGGAAGTTAAAGAGGAAATAAAAAAATACCTAGAAACAAATGACAATGAAAACATGACGACCCAAAACATATGGGATGCAGCAAAAGCAGTTCTAAGAGGGAAGTTTATAGCAATACAATCCTACCTCAAGAAACATGAAACATCTCAAATAAACAACCTAACCTTACACCTAAAGCAATTAGAGAAAGAAGAACAAAAATACACCAAAGTTAGCAGAGGGAAAGAAATTTATAAAGATCAGATCAGAAATAAATGAAAAGGAAAAGAAGGAAACTATAGCAAAGATCAATAAAACTAAAAGCTGGTTCTTTGAGAAGATAAATAAAATTGATAAACCATTAGTGAGACTCATCAAGAAAAAAAGGGAGAAGACTCAGATCAATAGAATTAGAAATGAAAAAGGAGAAGTAACAACTGACACTGTAGAAATACAAAGGATCATGAGAGATTACTACAAGCAACTATATGCCAATAAAATGGACAACCTGGAAGAAATGGACAAATTCTTAGAAAAGCACAACCTTCCGAGACTGAACCAGGAAGAAATAGAAAATATAAAC
>NC_041217.1:86595258-86596628 GCF_002837175.3 Physeter macrocephalus | reverse complement strand
ATCACCCTGATACCAAAACCAGACAAAAATGTCACAAAGAAAGAAAACTACAGGCCAATATCACTGATGGACATAGATGCAAAAATCCTCAACAAAATATTATCAAACAGAATCCAACAGCACATTAAAAGGATCATACACTATGATCAAGTGGGTTTTATCCCAGGAATGCAAGGATTCTTCAATATATACAAATCAAACAACGTATACACCATATTAACAAATTGAAGGATAAAAACCATATTATCACCTCAATAGATGCAGAAAAAGCTTTCAACAAAATTCAACACCCATTTATGATAAAAACCCTCCAGAAAGTAGGCATAGAGGGAACTTACTTCAACATAATAAAGGCCCTATATGACAAACCCACAGCCAACTTCATTCTCAATGGTGAAAAACTGAAACCACTTCCACTAAGATCAGGAACAAGACAAGGCTGTCCACTCTCACCACTATTATTCAACATAGTTTTGGAAGTTTTAGCCACAGCAATCAGAGAACTAAAAGAAAGAAAAGGAATCCAAATCAGAAAAGAAGTAAAACTATCACTGTTTGTAGATGACATGATACTATACATCCTAAAGATGCTACCATAAAACTACTAGTGCTTTCAATGAATTTTGTGAAGTAACAGGAAACAAAATTAATGCACTGAAACCTCTTGCATTCCTATACACTAATGACGAAAAATCTGAAAGAGAAATTAAGGAAACACTCCCATTTACCATTGCAATGAAAAGAATAAAATACCTAGGAATAAACCTACCTAAGGAGACAAAAGACCTGTACTCAGAAAACTATAAGGCACTGATGAAAGAAATTAAAGATGACAGAAACAGATGGAGAGATATACCATGTTCTTGGATTGGAAGAATCAACATCGTGAAAAGGACTATACTACCCAAAGCAACCTACAGATTCGATGCAATCCCTATCAAACTACCGACGGCATTTTTCACAGAAGTAGAACAAAAAATTTCACAATTTGTATGGAAACACAAAAGACCCCGAATAACCAAAGCAATCTTGAGAAAGAAAAATGGAGTTGGAGAAATCAGGCTCCCTGACTTCAGACTATACTACAAAGATACAGTAATCAAGACAGTATGGTACTGGCACAAAAATAGAAATATAGATCAATAGAACATGATGGAAAGCCCAGAGATAAACCCATTCTCATATGGTCACCTTATATTTGATAAAGGAAGCAAGAATATACAATGGAGAAAAGACGGCCTCTTCAATAAGTGGTGCTCGGAAAACTGGACAGCTACATGTAAAAGAATGAAATGAGAACACTCCCTAACACCATACACAAAAATAAACTCAAAATGGATTAAAGACCTAAATGTAAGGCCAGACACTAT